>NC_091358.1:23898458-24138853 GCF_038502225.1 Cherax quadricarinatus | reverse complement strand
CGACTGAGTACAAGAAACTGCCCATTTACCGATTTCACCTACCCAATAATGTGGTCAGAAATTTGCAATTTGGCCGATTTCATTCAAATTAAAAAATATGCCAATTTCAAAATAGGGTTCAGAATGAACAATGAAGACATTCCTGGCTCTAAAATAACATTTCTTTGTTCATCAGTCATGTCTCCAGGCCTCTCTGATATTACTCTTGCTTTCTCTCTTGAATTTTTATTCAAACAAAATATAGAAGATTTACTGTTATGCAGACTACTGCAACATTGTAATAATTGTGTAAATAATGTCAACCCATTCATGACTGCATATTAGAATGGCTACTTGGACATTTATCAAATATCAAACATTTCCCCTACTGTGAGCTCCATTTCCAGGTTCTTTTCATAGTAAAACCAATCAAAATCACCTCTGTTTCTATGTTTTCCATGCTATCAAATGAGACCAAGAAAACGAGAATACAACCATAAATACTATACGAAAATACACCACAAAGTCTGCTTTTAATCCAAAAAAATGGAGGCTTTTTTTTTTATTATGCACTGCATGCTGCAGGATTTTTTATATGTGGCACACTGACCACACAGACCCATTCTCTCGCATGTGGGCCTACCAGCTTTCTCCTGCTTGATTTGAAGCCGCTAGAATTTTTGAGTATATATATACGCCAAACACGGTACCTCATAAGACGTATATATACGACCGAAACAGTCAAAGGGTTAAAGATGGTATTTTTGTGAAGGTAATAAAACAAAGAAAAAATTTCTGATCAGTACTTACCGAGATATAAAGGTGAGAAGTTGACCCAAAATGACCAGGTGGCGGCAACATCAGCGACTTCCGCAAAATCGCATTTCTTTATTTTGCGTTTTTTAATGTTTTTTCTTTTCTAATTTTTTTCTCTTTCTAGTAACATTTGTGGCCTGTGAGACCAATGCTGTATATAGTGTATATATATGCATTCACTGTATTGAGCACAATAACTGCACTAAAGTTATTATAATATTGGTTACTACTTTTGTTCATTACAATAAATATGCACCAATCTTGTATAATATTAATGTTCTGTTATATATTTACATATGTACAGTCACTGCACATGTTTCTAGAACTGCTGCAGCTTGTGGAACTCCTTGAAACAAGGTGTCGTGCACAGAGGTACCTTACATTCCTCACACATAAACAGTGTCTTTGCGTCTTTGTTGCCATCGTTTTGTTTGTGCACAGACACATCTCTTCTGAGCAAATTTCTTCTTAGTTGCAGGAAGCTGTATTATGAAGTGATTACCTTCCCTCCTCAAATGCTTGGGTATTTCCTGAGGAGTTCGAGGACGGTTTTGCATAGCAGGTGTTGTTACCTGGTACTTCATTATGAGTTGTCTGACAACAGACAGACAAAATTCACCATACAGTGGTCTGTTACTGGTCTTCATTTGGTACATATTATATGCACTGAGCATTGAAATGTCCATGAGATGGAAGAAAAGTTTCATGTACCACTTGTAACTCTTACGAACACATTCAACAAAGCCAGTCTGCATGTCACATTCGTCAACCAAACACATGTTTTGTGTATAATCAATCACTGTCACTGGTTTTCGAATACATTCATTAGTCACTCAATCAACTTTGCCACTGTCTTGCATTTGCTTAGGGTGAATGGTTATCAACAATGTGACATCTCGTTTGTCATGCCACCGTAATGTCATGATGTCATTGGCAGTAAACACCTGCACCTCACCAGCACAAGTGCCTGCGTTGAACCTGGACATGTGTTTACTATTAAAACGTACTGTGCCACACACATCTGTCATGTTCCCTTGTAAGAAATTGCTGAGTAAAGGGCTTGTGTACCAGTTATCAGTATATAATGTATGCCCCTTACCAAGATAAGGTGCCATCATGCTTCACACTACGCCACCTGAGATACCCAATAACATCCTGGTATCTTTCAGTGTTTTACTTCCTGTGTATACAACAATATCCAACACCAAGCCACTGTCACAGTCACAGAGTACAAAGAGTTTTATACCAAAGCATTTCCTCTTGCTCGGTATATACTGTTTGAACGACAGTCTACCTTTGAACAAAATCAAAGACTTGTCAAGTACAAGATTCTTAAATGGATGAAAGTACATATTGAACTTTTGTTTTAGATACATAAAAACATTTCTAATCTTGTATGACCTGTCACTTCTGTCAGGCCTGGTTTTGTCAGAGAAGTGCAACAAATATAATAGTAAGATAAACCTGTTCATTGGGATGATTTCTCTGAAGACCGGGGTACAAATTAGCCGATCTGTGGACCAGTATGATTTTATATTATGCTTATAGACATGAGACATAAGCATTATTGTTCCAAAAAGCAAATACATTTCAGCCACAGTTGTCTTGTTCCACCGGTGTAGTCTTGACTGTGGTGATATGATCGTATTTGCCATGGTGTACTCAAAATACTTGTTACTTTCCCTGACAATAGTTTCCATCAAGGGCTGGTCAAAGAATAATTCAAAGAATTCCAGTTCATTTGCAGTGTTTCCAAGGAAACAAGTTGGTAGAATTCCACTTTGTAATGTGACAGTAGCTTAACACACCTCAAGCTGACCACCACCAATACAACTCAGCCTGCTTGCTGCCTTCACACACTCCCAGCTCCTGCCACCGCCTTCGCCATCCTCTCCCAGCCAAGTACTGACATCATTCAAGCCTCTCCATCTACGTCTCCAGTACTTTGTACCACATGTCCCAAAGTGGTTGGGCCACTTGCCTCGTTTCCTCCTCTTCCCCTCCTTCCCATCCTTTTCCAGTTATTTTCATCCTTATCCTTCTTCCTTCCCATCTCACGACAACTCTCGTCGTCTTATTCGATTTGAGCCATCAAACTGGTGGGGCTTGGGAACAAAATTGGGATTTTGCTGCCAGTCCCAGATGCGGTTTGCTGGTGGATAGTGGACATCATAAGCTGGTTGTGATTGTAGTTGTGGTGGGGTGGTGGCTGATGCTCTTTGTCCTGGAGCTGAGGAGTCAGCAGCCTGGGCTTTTGAGTCATGCTTGGCCGTGGCACTACCATCACCACTACCACTTATCACCACCAATACCACCACCTACTGATGCCTGTGGTCTATCCATGCCAAGTGTAGCCACATCATCCTCACTTTCACTGTCTATTCCTGGTGTAGGGCCATAGGATGTACTCCATCCCCTGGGCACTGCATAGGGAACACTACCTGAGTGCATGCGGCGGCATATATACCGACGCTTCACTGGTGAATATGATTCCTCACTATCACTACTCGAACGATCATCAAGAGCAATAAAATCACAGTCCACATCACTATCATTATTATTACTGAAGTCTGAAACCTGGCCACGCAAAAATATTAGTTTTCTCATGCGACGAGGTACAACTGAATGTGACTGAGACGTGCCCACACCACAGGTAGAAAATTGAGGATCGTCAGGATTTTCTGCACTATTTTCAGTATCCTGGTCATTGATTTCAGTCACTAATCGATCAAAGCCATAGAATTCTTCTTCATTTCCACTTCCATCAGAATCAGAACTATCAATTACGAAGAGGAGAGTCCCAGTTTGCCTTGGAGTGAGAGCTACCTTGCGGCAAGGCATGGTGAACAAAGGTTACTGAGGCGGCGTTCCCACAATGCCATACGGGTGCCTAGAATTTTTGTTTACAGCGCGTGCACACCATGCAGACCCATTCTCTCAGATGTAGGCCTACCAGCCTTCTCGCGCTAAATTTGACGGCGCCAGAATTTTGGCATAGATCTATGGTTTGAACCCTCAACGTATAGTCATAGATCTATGGCACGGACACTGAAAGGGTTAAAGATCAAAACAATGTCTGTACCACAAGGTAATGATGATTCTCTTCAAATTGCTTATGTCTAGGCTGGAATATTGCTTGGCACTAATGGCCCATTTCAAGGCAGGCAAAATTGCAGACCTGAAGAATATATAGAGAACTTTCATTGCATGTATAAGTATAATAAAACACCTAAATTCCTGGGAATGGTTGGAATCTCTTGACCTGTACTCCTTGTAATGCAGGCGAGAAAGTTGCATCGTAATACAGTGGAACCTCAAAAAATCAAACTGCTTCCAACACAACCAATTATGTAAGTGTATTTTTGTAAGTGCTTTTATAAGTGTATTTTTGAGGGTCTGAAATGGACTAATCTAATTTACATTATTCCTGATGGGAATAAATTCATTCGGTAAGGGCACTCGAACAGCCTTCTGGACTGAAGAAAGTTCGATATTTGAGGTTCCACTGTATACACTTGGAAAATCCTAGAAGAACTAGTCCCAAAACTGCTCACGAAAATCGTTCCCTACAAAAGCTAGACTTGGCAGGTGGTGCAACATCCCCCAGTGGAAAGCAGGGTTATGAGTACACTAAGAGACAACACAATAAGTGTCAGGGACCCAAGACTTTTCAACTGCCTCCCAGTATACATATGGGAGATTACCAATAAATCTCTGGCTGTCTTCAAGAGGGAGCTGGACAGACTTCTAAAGTCAGTTCCTGACCAACTGGGCTGTGGTTTGTATGTTGGTTTGTGGGTGACCAGCAGCAACAGTCTGGTTGGTCAGGCTCTGACCCACCACGAGACCTGTTCGTGGACCTGGCCGCATGGGTTTGAGCCCCAGAACACCTCCAGGTATTTTTGAGGCACTGGAATAACTTCAGATGGTGTATTTAGGTATTCCTAGAAGGGTATACTTTAGTAGGTAGTACTAGGTTGGTAGATAGTAACTATACTGGGAGGTACTTCCCTTCTGTCATGAGTGTAAAATGAAAAATGTTCAATGTTTATCATACTAGCTGAGCTACATCTTAAAAGCTTCTAATAATAATTCTTAGCTCTTTAGTACTGTATTTCCTCCTTATTTTAGGAGGCTTAGTGTTAGGTTGCCATGGCCCTGAATCCCACAACCATTTATAAATATAATGCACATTAAATGTTTGCTATAATTTTTTTTTAACACACTGGCCGTCTCCCACTGAGGCAGGGTGACCCCCCAAAAAAAAAGCACTTTCACCATCATTCACACTATCAGTGTGAATGATGGTGATAGATATAAATGGTGCATAGATATGACAATTTAGATGTCACTCTAAATATCAGATATCCCAAATCCCTCCTCTAGAGTTCAGGCATTGTACGTTCTTCCCACCTCCAGGAGTTGAGTCAAGAGATTTTTCTCGCTGGCAGTATCCCAGCAAGGCAGCATCCCTAAGATCATGACATTTTTTTCACTTTCATTCATTCAGTAGATGTTTTGGCAGAAATGTGCATGCATCACACTTAAAATGCCATAGACCTCACTTATGCTGGCTGTACTGTGGGCTTTTCAGAAATTATGTACAGGAGGGTCCTGCTTATATAGCAAATTCATCAGATTCTGGGCTACTGCTGTACAGGAGGGCCCTGATTATACAGCAGGTTAGGTTCTCTGCTACTACTGTACAAGAGAGCCCCACTTATACAGCAGGTTAGGTTCTCTGATACTACTGTACAAGAGAGCCCCACTTATACAGCAAGTTAGGTTCTCTGCTACTACTGTACAAGAGAGCCCCACTTACACAGCAGGTTAGGTTTCGGGCTGCTGCTGTAAAGTCAGTCGTGGCCTTTTTTCATTTTCAGATGCATATAAAAGCCTGATAACTTATTTACACTATCATATATGTATTAAGTGAGCAGTAGAGCTAGGCCTAACATATTCATACACGAAACGCATATTACTTGCCTTAATATATTTTTATCCTTAGCTTATGGTGAGTAGTGAATATATTTTAGGAAATCTGAATAAATGAAGAATGGCTATAATGTAAAACTGCTGTATTAGTGAAACACTAGAGCGGGGCCTGCCTGTATGTTGTATTTTTATATTTCCATAATTAAGGTTCTTGATGGTCATGCACAGCACAGTACTGTTGACTACTGCTAGTACACTGTTACACCAACATGACTGAAGCTTTATCATGTACACTGCTGTACACACTGTTAAAACACTGACACAGTATAGTGCTCTAGGTAAAGCCTCTTACTGTGTATTTTATTCCACTTCTGAACTATTCCATACTTTAAATGCATTTCTTATATTTTGAAAGCATTTAGAGTTTTGACTTGCATTTTGTTTGACAGATGGAGGTGAGTGGAGCAGACATCAGCTTCAGCTTACAGCACGGGCTCATCCGTGACACTACGACTGTCAACACTTCTCAACTTACGCTCAAGACACTGAAAGATCGTGCTTGTGAATTCATCAACTCTAAGGTAAATACCATTCACCTTTCCCACATAGCTATGTAATATTTAAGTTTATTTCAGTGTGGTACATTGTTTTACAGAAATTGATGACACTTGAGTGCATGTTGAAAGCCCATGGTTATGCAGAGCATTTGGGACATTTGGGAAGAGTGGCTACTAATTACCATTCTTGTGGATAGAAATGGATTCATCTGCAGGAGTTGAGTCTCGGCTCTTGGTTCCTGCTGCAATTGTGACAATAGCCGACAATTTTGTAGCCTACAGACTTCATCCATTTTCTGAAATGGCTAACTGCAGATTTTGTTCACTATTTCTGTAGGTTATAACTGAACTTTGCTGTTTTCTTCTCTTTATACTTTTTAAATCTGCCCAAAGTACAATGCATAAATGCGAGGTCTTGCGGGTAAGAAATCTCTAATATACAGGTCTCCCTCAACATTTGCGTTTTCCACTTTCGCAGGCTTCGAACATTCGTGAATTCCCAGCCACCAAATCATATTTAAAATATGTCATTACATATGTTTGGAATTGTGGAGGTGGGAGTTTGTTTGGAGATAGGACAAGATAGTCCTTCAATACGATACTAATATCAACTCTGCGGATTATTTATCTATCACAATTCATCTAATATGACAATAATAAGCAATATTAACATAGAAACACGACATATACTCTAGAATGAATAAAATACGTCATTAAGTATGTCACGAATGTTGCTGTGTTGTTGGGTGTATAAGGGCCACTGTGAGCATAAGCCTTTCATAGTGGTGGTGGAGGCGGCAGCAGAGACGGTAGGCTAGAGACGGCGGTGTTGCCAGTCGCCCTCTATAACTCCAACAACATTGGAAGAGTTAGGTTTGTGCTGCCCTTTTTCTTTTGATTAATCGCTTCACTTACTTGCTACACTGTTAATGCTACACTTTATCGCTGGCTGGCACTAAAGCCTTTATCGACTCGTGCTGCTTTAGTATCGTGTATATTGTCGAATCAGTGAAGACGGCACGTTCTCCCCTCTCTCTTCCTCCTCCATTTTGGTACTCTTCTATGAGTTCTTTCTTGAATTCTATAGTTTTTTTCACCTTCTTTACAAAAGGGCTGGCACTAGTACAATATTTTATGATGTTTTTGTGTGTTTTATGATTGTTCATGGTTCAGTAGGTTAAGGAAGCAGTATTGTTAGGCTAAGTAAATGCTATTATTACATTTCCCTACAATATATTTGGGCACCAAACATTCGCGATTTTTCAACATTCACAATTTTTCACCATTCACGAGGTTCTTGATCCCCTAGCCCTCGCGAATGTGGAGGGAGACCTGTATATACAAGTCGTGGAAAACAAAATTTTTATTACGGTACCTGGAGTAGTCTCCCATCGGGGCAGCGTGATCCAAAGAAAACATTCACCACCATTCAATCATTTATCAATCATGCAGTTGTTATTATTATACTTGTCATATTCCTCTGGTCAGTTTCAAAAGCTTTTGTACCCTCACTACCCAATTTCATGTAAATAATATATACATGTATATATGGGACCTTTGACATACAGCAGGGTAATATTTTGTGAAGAGATTTAGGGAAACCAGTTAGGTGGACTTGAGTCCTTGAGGTGGGAAGTACAGTACACTGTTTAGCGGGACGTCTGAACTGTTGTACGTGTGTGCCTCTGGCAAGACAGAGGAAGTGTGAATGGGTGAAAGTTTCTTTTTTTTAGGTCACCCTGCCTCAGTGGGAGATGGCCAGTATGTTATAAAAAAAATATATATGGGTATAATGTATACAAATACAGTAGGTCCTCACTTGTATGGCAGGTTAGGTTCCGGGCCACTGCCGGAAAGCTGACATCGCTGGAAAGCAGAACACCATTTTTTCCACTTATAAATTTATAAAAATGCCAGATAACAGGTTAACACTGACATATATTAAGTTTAGCATTAGAACTAGGCATTAAAAACAAAAGTTAAATATACACAGTACAGTGGACCCACACCTTACGATGGCATCGCGTTACAATAAATCCGCCATACGATACATTTTAATGCAAAAATTTTGCCTCTCCTCACACGATTCGTCCCGGTCCGGGATGTGTCCCATGTGTGGCCTGAGCATGCCTCAGCTGCCCCGTGGGTGCCAGTGTTTACAAGCCAGCCAGTGCAGTCACATCCTATCCATGCATACAATCAGTACATTTCATATTATCACAGCATTTTTAGTGATTGTACCTGCAAAATAAGTCACCATGGGCCCCAAGAAAGCTTCTAGTGCCAACCGTGCGGTAAAAAAGGTGAAAATTACAATGGAAATGAAGAGATAATTGCTAGGTACGAAAGTGGAGTGCGTGTCTCGGAGCTGGCCAGGTTGTATACCAAACCCCAATCAACCATCGCTACTATTGTGGCCAACAAAACGGCAATCAAGGAAGCTGTTCTTGCAAAAGGTGCAACTTTGTTTTTGAAACAGAGATCGCAAGTACTCGAAGATGGAGAGACTGTTATTGGTGTTGATAAATAAAAAACAGATAGCAGGAGATAGCATCTTTCAAGCCATCATATGTGAAAAGGCTAGGAAGTTGCATGAGGATTTAATTAAAAAAATGCCTGCAACTAGTGGTGATGTGAGTGAATTTAAGGCCAGCAAAGGTTGGTTTGAGAGATTTAACCCTTTCAGGGTCACCAGGCCCTCTCCGAGACTTGTTCTCAGGGTCGCCCAAATTTCAAAAAAAAAAAAAAATTATTTTTTCTTATGAAAAGATAGAGAATCTTTTATCAATCATAATGACACCAAAAGTATGAAATTTGATGGAAAACTTATGGAATTATGCTCTCGCAAAGTTAGTGGTCTTGACGATGTTTACGCATCTGCGATTTTGCCCACTTTGAGCCCTATTTTCGCCCAGTTCCAGTGTACTAGTCGACAAAAATCATAATTATTTCGCTAGAACTCCATTTTTTCTATTGAATAAGTGCAAGAAACCACCCATTTACCGATTTCAACTATCCAATACATTGGTCAGAATTTAGCAATTTTGCCAATTTCACACAAATTTCAAAAGATGCCAATTTCCAAATAGGGTCCAGAATAAACAAGAAAGACATTCCTGTCACTAAAATAACATTTCCTCTGTTCATTAGTCACGTTCCCATGCCCCTCTTACATTTCTTTTGCTTTCCACTTTGAATTTTTATTCTCACAAAAAATAGAAGATTTACTGATATGCAGACTACTGCATTAGTGTAGAAATGGTATAAATAATATCGGCGCACTTGTGAAAGAATATTAGACTCACCAGTTGACGTGTATTGGACACGTAGCATGATTTGTTTACTTTTGAACTTTGGCAAAAATCAAAGATTTCTACTAATTTGAGCTCAATTTCAAGGTACTTTTCATTGTAAAACCAATCAAAATCTTCTCAATTTCTGTAATATGTCATCCATTCCATAAAATGAGACCAGGAAAACTAGAATGCCATCATAAATACCATACGAAAATACGTACAGTGCAAAGTCGCTGTTTTAAACCAAAAACACTGTCAGTTTTTTTTCTCATTATGCACTGTGTGGTGCAGGATTTCTTTTTATATTGTGCACAGTGACCACATAGACCCATTCTTTCATATGTAGGCCTACCAGCTTTATCTCGCTAGATTTGAGGGCGCTAGAATTTATGCGTACTAGTATGTCAAAAACCCTGGGGTGCAAGCCGTACTAGTACGGCCGAAACCCTGAAAGGGTAAAGAATCGTAGTGGCATATATAGTGTGATAAGGCATGGTGAGGCTGCCTTAGGAATTAAAGGAGTACATAGACAGTGAAGGACTGAAATCTGAACAAGTGTTTGTGACGAAACAGGCCTGTTTTGGAAGAAAATGTCAAACAGTACCTACATTACTCAGGAGGAAAAGGCACTCCCAGGACATAAGCCTATGAAAAACAGGTTTACTCTCTTGATGTGTGCTAATGCTAGTGGTGATTGCAAAGTGAAGACTTTATTGGTGTATCATTCTGAAACTCCCAGAGTGTTCAGGCACAACAATGTCATCAAGGCTAATTTGTGTGTGCTGTGGAGGGCAAACAGTAAGGCATGGGTCACTAGGGACTTTTTCTATGACTGGTTACACCATGCATTTGCCCCCAATGTGAAAAATTACCTAATGGAAAAGAAATTGGACCTTAAGTGCCTCCTGGTATTAGACAATGCTCCTGGTCATCCTTCAGATTTGGCAGAGCGACTTTCTGGGGACATGAGCTTCATTAAGGTCAAGTTTTTGCCTCCTAATACCACTCCTCTCCTGCAGCCCATGGATCAGCAGGTCATTTCAAACTTCAAAAAACTCGACACAAAAGCTATGTTTCAAAAGTGCTTTGAAGTGACCTCAGACACTTGATTGACTCTGAGTTTTGGAAAGATCATTTTAACATCCTCAATTGTGTAAACATTATAGGTAAGGCTTGGGAGGGAGTGACTAAGAGGACCTTGAACTCTGCTTGGAAGAAACTGGCCAGAATGTGTAGACAAAAGGGATTATGAAGGATTTGAGGCTAACCCTCAGAAGCATATGCCAGTTGTGGAATCAATTGTGGCATTGGGCAAGTCCTTGGGGTTGGAGGTTAGTGGGAAGGATGTGGAAGAGTTGGTAGAGGAGGACAATGAAGAACTAACCACTGATGAGCTGCAAGATTATTTTCAACAGCAAGAGGCCAGACCTGAGGAAACTGCTTCGGAGGAGGGGAGAGAGAAATTGAAGAAGTTGCCTACTTTAAAGATTAAGGAAATGTGTGCAATGTGGCTTGAAGTGCAAACCTTTATGGATGAAAATCACCCTCAGACAGCTATTGCAAGCTGTGCTGGTGACTATTACAATGACAATGTTGTGAACCACTTTAGACAAACCATATAGGAACGGGAGGTACAAGCCTCTATAGGACAGATATGTTGTGCGACAGAGGTCCAGTGACTCTCAAGCTGGTCCTAGTGACATTAAAAGAAGGGAAGTAACCCCGGAAGAGGACGTGCTACCTAAAGTCCTAATGGAAGGGAATTCCCCTTCTAAACATTAACAACTTCCACATTCTCCCCTCCTCCCATCTCATCAATCATCACCAGATCTTCAATAAAGGTAAGTGTCAGTTTGTGTGTATTAAAATTAATATTTCATGTGGTAAATTTTTTTTTTTTCATACTTTGGGGTGTCAGGAATGGATTAATTTGATTTCCATTATTTCTTATGGGGAAAACTAATTCACCTTACGTTAATTTTGGCGTATGATGAGCTCTCTGGAACGGATTAATATCGTAAGGTTGGGGGCCCACTGTACATTCATTACTTACTTTAAAATATTTGTAGTCTTAATGTAGGGTTGGAGGTAAGTAAAGAAGGTAAAAATGAATAAACGAGAGAGAGAACCAATTAATGAGAGAGGGGAGGGGTGCAGAGTTCTTTAAGTAAGCAAACGGACGCGTCTGGTTTTGGTTCACACACGTAACATCTCATATTTATATTAATTTATCCTACTGTGGGGTGTATGTATCATGTTTATATGTTACGTAGCATGTTTATTATATAATTTTGAACAAAATATCATGGATTAATGAAAATGTTTATATCAGTGCAATATAAGACATTTAATGCGCCTCAGTGATTATTTTTGCGTGTTATTATTATTATTATTATTATTATTATTATTATTATTATTATTATTATTATTAATAATATGGCATCCTTAAGACTAATAAGACACTAGTGATTTTTACCCTTTGATTGTTTCGGTCGTATATACACCTACCATCCGACTTATGACCTGCTCGACTTACGACCACTTGACTTACGGCCACTCGACTTATGACCGTGTTTTTTATGCCAAATTTCTGGGAAATAAACAAGTGTTTATGTTGTACACAGTGTTTATCCTAACCCTTACAGTATAAAATACAGTACTAACAGCATAAAAAGTAAAGTAAAACATGAAATACCAAAATAAAACAATAAAATAAAGTCATTACAAAAATGTTTTGTTGATATTCAGTAGTAAAGTTCAACTTACGACCATTTCGACTTATGACCGGTTTCTCGGAACCGAACTCAGTCGTAAGTCGGATGGTAGGTGTATATACATCTTACGAGCCACCGTGTTTGACATATATATACTCAAAAATTCTAACGGCTTCAAATCAAGCAGGAGAAAGCTGGTAGGCCCACATGTGAGAGAATGGGTCTGTGTGGTCAGTGTGCACAATATAAAAAAAATCCTGGAGCACGCAGTGCATAATGAGAAAAAAAAAAAACTCCAACCGTTTTTTTTTTTTAATTAAAATGCCGACTTTGTGGTCTATTTTCATATAGTATTTGTTTGTATTCTTGTTTCTTGGTCTCATTTGATAGAATGGAAAACACATAGAAACAGAGGTGGTTTTGATTGGTTTTACTATAAAAAGAACCTGGAAATGGAGCTCAAAGTAGGGGAAATGTTTGTTTTTTGCCGATGTTCAAAAGTAAACAAATGATGTCATTTTCCAATAAATGTCCAAGTAGCCATTCTAATATACAGTCATGAATGGGTTGACATTATTTGTACAATTATTACAATATTGCAGTAGTCTGCATAACAGTAAATCTTCTATTTTTTGTTTGAATAAAAATTCAAAATAGAAAGCAAGAGTAATATCAGAGGGGCCTGGAGACGTGACTGATGAACAAAGAAAATGTTATTTTAGAGCCAGGAATGTCTGCATTGTTCATTCTGGACCTTATTTTGAAATTCATATTTTTTAATTTTTGTGAAATTGGCTAAATTGCAAATTTCTGACCACGTTATTGGATAGTGGAAATCGGTAAATGGGCAGTTTCTTGTACTCAGTTGATAGAAAAGATGGAGTTCTAAAGAAATAGCTGTGAGTTTGGTCAACTGGAACAATGGAATTAGCCGAAAATAGGGATCAAATTGGGCGAAATTGCCGATTTGTAAATATCGCAGATGTCGCTAACTTCACAAGAGGGTAATTCTGTCAGTTTTCCATCAAATTTTGTTTTTTTTTGGTGTCATTACAGTTGGAAGAAGATTCTCTTATCATTTCATAAGAAAAAATAATTTTTTTTTTTTTTTGAAATTTTGCGACACCAGGAGACACTTCAGGATTGGGAGTTGCGACAGTCAAGGGGTTAATGTGTACCTGCATGCCAGCACAGTAAGTTTCTTTAGGTACAGGTACACATAAGTATAATTATCAGAGTATATATGAAACATGAAATAACTTTAAAATGTTTGAAATTTTAAAAAGTTTCCAGACATAATGGAGACACACGGTGCTCGCGGAGATTGTAAACAGACTTGGTGGGGCATAGTGACTGTATTAGAAAGTCAGTTGGGGGGAGCTGTATAGTTTTTTGGTCATAATTTGAAATGTCTGTATTAGTGGAATACCGTAAAACGGTGCCCTACTGCATACAGTGGAACCTTGGCTGTCAAATTTACTTAATTCCAGATGTTGGTTCGACAACCAAAATGGTTGACAACAAAACCAATTTTTTCCATAAAGAATAATGTAAATATAATTAATCCATTCCATGCCAAAAATGACAGTACAGTGGACCCCCGGTTTACGATATTATTTCATTCCAGAAGTATGTTCAGGTGCCAGTACTGACCGAATTTGTTCCCATAAGGAATATTGTGAATTAATTAGTCCATTTCAGACCCCTAAACATACACATACAGACGCACTTACATAAATAAACTTACGTAATTGGTTGCATTGGGAGCTGATCGTAAACCGGGGATCAACTGTATAATAATTTTTTAATAATAATGTACTAAGTACTACATAAAACAATGTATAAAATTATACAGCACACGGAAACTGTAGAAGTGAATACAGCCTCCCCTCACTTAACGTACTTGTTTACCAATGACTCGGGCTTATAACGGGGTCTCTGACCAGTATTCATACCTAAATAATGTATACTAGTGCTGATTTCCTCAATTCTGTTTATTACAATATACATGTACAGCACACTACTGTATAAACATTGAAAAATGTACCAAAAATGTTATAAGTGGTGCAAAGGTGACATTAAGAGAACTTCAAAGATGGTTGACACACATCCACTACCATTATAGTACTATGTTCCTTGCTTAGCAACGAATTAGTTGACTTTTGTGGTCTTAGGAACACATCTCCATCATTAATTAAGTGAGGAGAGGCTGTACTAACTGAAAATTTAACTGAAATACTTTATAGTAAATGAAAATTTAACTGTCAGAAGAGGGAGAATGGCAGAATTCTAGCAGCTTCAGATCTTGCGGGAGAAAGCTGGTAGGCCTACATGTGAGAGAATGGGTCTGCATGGTCATTGTGTGCAGTATAAAAAAAAACATTCTACAGCACACAGTGCATAATGAGAAAAAAACTGCGACCGTGTTTTTGGTTTAAAACAGTGACTTTGCGGTGCATTTTTATATGGTATTTATGGTTGTATTCCCATTTTCTTGGTCTCAGTTGATAGAATGGAAGATGTATTGCAGAAATATAGATGATTTTCAATGGTTTAAAGACTAAAAGTAGCTTGAAATTGAGCTCAAATTAGCAGAAATGTTCAATTTTTGCTGATGTTCAAGAGTAAACAAATCATGTCACGTGTCTACTGGTGGTCTACTGGTGGGTTGAACATGCATTCACGAATGCGCTGAAATTATTTATACAATTACGCAGTTATTTGAATAACAGAATCTTTTTTTTTTTGTGTGTGTGAATAAAAATTCAAAATGACAAGGAAGCGTAATATAAGAGGGGCAGGAGATGTGACTAATGAACAGATAAAATGTTATTTTAGTGCTAAGAATGTCTGCATTGTTTATGCTGAACCCTATTTGGAAATTGGAAATTGGCCTTTCTTGAATTTTATGTGAAATTGGCCAAATTAGTTATTTCATATCACTTTATTGGGTAGTTGAAATAGGTAAATGGGCAGGTTTCTTGTCCTCAGTTGATAGAATAAAAGGGGTTCTAGCGAAATATAAGTTTGATAAGCTTTAAAAAATGGAATTGGCCCAACATATTCAATTCAATTCAAAGTTTATTCTCTATAAGAATTACAATGCTGAGTTTACAGAATTTGGTTATTGTGTGGTTTATATGTAGTAAAATAATAATTACAAAGTGTACCACTAGAACACCTAGCATGGCTAGGCATTTCGGGCAGACTTAAATTAAATCTTAAGTTTAAAATATTACAAAATTATGTGGTAAGTTGGTATTATGGCTAAGTGACTAAATACTAGTTTGTGAGTTTAGCAATGTGAATGCTTTTGTTTTGGCACTATACATAGTTTCAGTAATGGAGTATCACAGGCCAACTTATGACTAGTTAAGATTCATTATTTTGAGATTGAGATTGATATTTCTGTTTATGGTCAAATGGGTGAGTGAGTGTAAGTGTTAACCACCAGGTGGTATTCGTGTAATTAGTTGACAGGGTGTATCAGGGAGATAAGATGTTTTCTGATGGTAGTTTTGAAGGTGATGAATGTGTCTGCAGTTTTAGAATTTTCAGGTAGGGTGTTCCAGATTTTAGGGCCTTTGACATACATTGAATTTTTGTAAAGGTTTAGTCGGACACGGGGAATGTCATAGAGATGTTTGTGTCTGGTGTTGTGCCTGTGGGTTCTGTCGCAACTATCAAGAAAGCATTTTAGGTCAAGGTTAATATTGAAATTTAAGGTCCTGTAGATGTAGATTGCACAGTAGTAAGTGTGGATGTACTGAACAGCGAGTAAGCTTTGATCTATGAAGAGTGGAGGGGTGTGTTGCCAGGGATGGGATTTAGTGATTATTCTTACTGCAGCTTTTTGTTGGGTTATTATTGGCTTTAGGTGTGTTGCTGCAGTTGAACCCCAAGCACAGATAGCATAGGTGAGGTATGGATATATAAGTGAATGGTATAGTGTGAGAAGGGCAGTTTGCGGCACGTAGTATCGTATCTTGGAGAGGATCCCAACCGTTTTGGATACTTTTTTGGTTATGTGTTGGATATGGGTGCTGAAGTTCAGGTTGTTGTCGAGGTATAGGCCTAGGAATTTGCCCTCATTATGCCTGGCAATTAGAGTGTTGTCGATCTTAATGTTAATTTGCGCATCTCCTGCTCTGCTACCAAACATAATGTAGTAGGTTTTGTCAGTGTTAAGTGTAAGTTTATTGGCTGTTCATCCAAGTCGATATTTTGATCAGCTCCTCATTAACAATGGTGTTGAGGGTGGCAAGATTAGGGTGAGAGATGACATAAGTCGTGTCGTCAGCAAAGAGAATGGGGTTCAGGTGTTGAGATACGTTTGGAAGATCATTGATGTATATGAGGAAGAGCAGGGGACCAAGGACACTTCCCTGCGGAACTCCAGTATCAAGTGGCTGTGTTGTTGATGCTGTGTCTTTAATGGTGACATACTGATACCTATTAGTAAGGTAAGATTTGAAATATGCAAGCGCATGGCCTCTTATACTGTAATGGTCAAGTTTGTGGAGTAGGATGCCGTGGTCTACTGTGTCAATAGCTTTTCTTTGGTCAATAAAAATTCCTAGTGGATATTCCTTATTTTCCAATGCTGTGTAAAGCAGATCTAGCATTTTTATGATTGCATAGTTAGTGCTTTTATTTCTCCTGAATCCAAATTGGCAGGGATTGAGTATGTTTTGTGCCGTTATAAATGAATATAGTCTCCTGTGCATGAGTTTCTCAAAGATTTTGGATAACAATGGTAGGTTTGATATTGGCCTATAGTTGTTTAAATCTGTAGGGTCACCACCTTTATGTATTGGTGTAACCCTTGCCGTCTTGAGTAGTTTCGGGAAGGTGCTAGTTTCTAGTGACTTGTTAAAAAGTAATGAGATAGCATGCGAGAGGACATGGCCCGCTCTCTTGTACGATAATGGTGGGACATGAGACAGATTCCCTGAGTTATTTTTAAGTGACTTTATAATCTCGGTGACTTCCATGGGCTCAGTTGGAGCAAGATAGAAGGAATTTGGGAAATTCCCATCTAGGTAGTCCCCGGCATGGGCATTGGTACGTGGGATTTTATTGGCGAGATTAGAACCTATGGTTGAGAAGAAGTCATTTATCTTGTTAGCTGTGTCAGTGGGATGCAGTGGTGTTTCATTAGGTTTAGTTAGGGCAATATTCTTGTTTTTTTTCAGTTTGTGGGTCCCTAGAATCTGAGAGTGTTTTCCAGGTCTTTTTTATATCTCCTCTTGTGTCAGTGAATCTACTGGAGTAGTATAGTTGTTTGGCTTTCTTTATTACTTTGGTGAGGACTGATGAATAGTGCTTAAGAATATCTTTGTGTATTAAGCCCTGTCTATATTGCTTTTCATATTGGTGTTTCTTATCAATGGATTTCAGAATGGTGCTGGTTAGCCATGGGCAACCAAGCCGTTTGTTTGTGATCTGTTTTGTTTTTACAGGACAATGTTTGTTGTATAGTCTAAGTAATTTGTTAAGAAAAATGTCTGTCCAGTCATCAATACCATTGGCCTGGGAGAATTCTGTAGGCCAGTCAACAATCTCTAGGTCAGCTGTGAACTTCCTTATTGAGGCCTCATCATGGAGTCTAAATGAAACTTTGTTGTACTCAAGTGGTGGTTTACTAATGTTTGTCAAGAGGAAGGTAGGGTAGTGGTCTGTAGTGCTATCTGTGATTATCCCTGGTTTAAGGTGGGCTAGTATATTGGTCCATATGTGGTCTATTATGGTTGCACTTGTTTCAGTGAGCCTGGTTGGTTTAGTTATTGTTGGTATGAGAAGTGTGTTGTTCATATTGTTGATGAAATCAGTTACAGGCTGATCATCTAGTAGGCCAAGGTTGATGTTGAAGTCTCCAGCTAAGAGAAGGTGGTGCTTATTCATTTGTCTGTTTGTTATTAGTGCCTTTAATTTCTCACTGAAATTTGGGATATTTGTGTGGGGTATCCGGTAAATGGCACCGATTGTTATAGGCGTCTTAAGGTTTTTTACAGTAAAATTAGCAAAAATGTATTCTCCATATTCATCACTAAAGCAAGTGGTGCTAATACAAGATAATTGGTTAGAGTAATAGATTGCAATACCACCCCCAACTTGGTTTGGTCTGCAGTTGTGAACTGCTGTGTATCCTGGTAGAGGGTAGATATCTATTGTGTCCTGCTTAAGCCAGGTCTCAGTAAGAATAATGCAGGAGAAGGGTGTCTTTAGTGATTCAAGGAGTGCCAGGAGGTCGTCATAGTGTTTGCTTAAGGACCTAATGTTGTAGTTAAGTACTGATAGACTTTTAGCATTGTTTAGGATAGTGCTGGCTTGTGATGCTGTGTAGTAAAGGCAGTTACTTTCCTATAGGTTTTGATTGTGTGTCAGATTATGGAGGTTTAGATCAGGGTCAACGTGATCAATCATCTTCTAGGTTTAAATTATGGTTATTTATATCCTGAGTTGTGTGTTGAGTTCTAGTACTGATATCTGTAGTGGTAGGAAGTTTGGACAAGTGTATAGCTATAGCATTTTGGTCATGTAGAGTATAGTCACTAATACACATAATGAAGTTGGTGTTGTCTATGTGTTGTGCTGGAATGAGCTAAAGTACAACTAGGTATAAACTAATAATATAAAAATAAAAATTAAAAATAGCACAAGACTCTCACTTGTAATTGCACTATGGTCTAATATAATGACTTTTGTACTGACTATGTATTGAGCTAGAATGAGCTATAGTACAACTGAGTTTAATCTAATGATATAAAAAAAGCACAAGACTCTCAAATGTAATTGCACTAAGGTGTTATATAAGTTGTTTACAAGAATTAGAGTATAACTAGATTTAAATTGACAAGATAAAATATGCAAGTTAAGGTAGCAAAATAATAAAAAGTAGTAGAAAAAAAATATATGAGGTAGTTGGTACTAGTTAGCAAAAGATAGTTAAGGGCCTTGAACAATAATATAATTGAAATATACACTAATTGCACACACAATATAGTCACTAAGATATGAAAACAATCTTAGAGTAGGAATTATAATATAAACTTATAATATAAAAATACAAATTGAAATGGTATTTGCAATTGCACTAGAGTCTGGTATATGTTGTTGACAAGATCAAGAGTATAACTAGATTTAAATTGACAAAATATAATTCACAAATTAAAGTACCAAAAGAATAATAAGTAAAAAATAACAATGGCAATGTCTTGGTTATAATATGATAGTAAGATGGTAGACAGGTACACAGGTACAGAGGCACACAAGTGCACAGGTACACAGGTACAAAGGATAATATAAAGGTTGGAGTTGAATATACAAACTTGAAAATTTGGCAACAAAATGTTATGGGAAGTATAAAATAATGATTAATGTACAAAAGTAAAATTGACTGGTAGTAAATCTTCTTCTTTCTTTCAACATACCAGCCGTATCCCACCGAGGCAGGGTGGCCCAAAAGAAAAAACTAAAGTTTCTCTTTTTAAATTTAGTAATATATACAGGAGAAGGGGTTACTAGCCCCTTGCTCCCGGCATTTTAGTCGCCTCTTACAACACGCATGGCTTACGGAGGAAGAATTCTGTTCCACTTCCCCATGGAGGTAAGAGGAAATAAACAAGAACAAGAACTAGAAAGAAAATAGAAGAAAACCCAGAGGGGTGTGTGTGTGTATATATATGCTTGTACATGTATGTGTAGTGTGACCTAAATGCAAGTAGAAGTAGCAAGACATACCTGAAATCTTGCATGTTTATGAGACAGACAAAAGACACCAGCAATCCTACCATCATGTAAAACAATTACAGGCTTTCGTTGTACACTCACTTGGCAGGACGGTAGTACCTCCCTGGGTGGTTGCTGTTTACCAACCTACTACCTAGACTGGTAGTAAATATGGTGTTTAATAAAATTTTAGTAAGTAATAATGATAACAAAATAAGTGAAAAAGTAATGTTTATTTCTTTCAAAATTGCACTGGTAGTTATACTTGAGGTTATTTGGCAGTACAAGGTAATTAAGAGTACTCTAAGATAGTAAATGTGGTATTAAAACTGGTTAAGGTAATTAGACAAGTAATGGTTATTAAATGTCAAAAATGTTAAGAGTAAATTGTGCAAGACAGGTATACAATACCGACAAGATGAAAGTTAAGACACTTGTGCAACATCTGGTTATCTTTATTGTAGACGTTTCGCCATCCAGTGGCTTTATCAATACAAATTCTTGGACATAATTAGAAAACAGAAGAACTATATACAAAAGATGAGGTAATCAGTCCCTCAGCCTTGGAGGTGGTGTTTACAACACCGTTGTTGTAGAGATAGTTCTTCTGTTTTCTAATTATGTCCAAGAATTTGTATTGATAAAGCCACTGGATGGCGAAACGTTTACAATAAAGATAACCAGATGTTGCACAAGTGTCTTAACTTTCATCAAGAGTAAATTGTATTGATAGTATAAATGGTAATTATTAATTTTAGTAAGTAATATCAATTGATAGTATTTAAAAAAATAGGTAGTAATATGGACAGAGAAAGTATCGATTCAGCTAATATTTAAGCAAACAATAGTAAATAAGAAAATTAGATGAGGTGACTTATGCTTACTAGTAAAATCACAAAATGAGGTAGTTGATTATTTAATTACTAAGAGATTGTACTACGAGATTTGAACAATAATGGAGCAAAACATACACTACATACCTCTTAACTCTGTGACTAGTCTTGTTGCAAACCTTTGCACTTTCTCTAGTTTCTTGACATGCTTGGCTAGGTGTGGGTTCCAAACTGGTGCTGCATACTCCAATATGGGCCTAACGTACACGGTGTACAGGGTCCTGAACGACTCCTTATTAAGATGTCGGAATGCTGTTCTGAGGTTTGCTAGGCGCCCATATGCTGCAGCAGTTATTTGGTTGATGTGCGCTTCAAGAGATGTGCCTGGTGTTATACTCATCCCAAGATCTTTTTCCTTGAGTGAGGTTTGTAGTCTCTGGCCCCCTAGACTGTACTCCGTCTGCGGCCTTAAATAACAAAAAAAAAAGGCACAATACCGTGCATGGAACGGTCCAAATCGGACCGAAACGTCGTCGTAAGCTCCTCTCTTTTATGTACGAGTTATTTGTGCATCTGCGATCTTCTTTGCCCTTCCTAAATCTTCATGACTTTACACTTGGTGGGGTTGAACTCCAGGAGCCAATTGCTGGACCAGGTCTGCAGCCTGTCCAGATACCTTTGTAGTTCTGCCTGGTCCTCGTCAGATTGAATTCTTCTCATCAACTTCACAGCATCTGCATACAGGGTGGGTGTGTGTGTGCGCGCGCGCATGCGGTCTCCTATTTGTACTCGCCTATTTGTGGTTGCAGGGGTCAATACATAGCTCCTGGCCCTGCGTCTTCACTGATTGCTACTGGGTCTTCTTTCTCCCTGCTCCTCGAGTTTTATCATACCTTTTCTTAAAACTATGTATCGTTCCTGCCTCCACTACGTCACTTGCCAGACTATTCCAATTCCCAACAAGTCTATTACTAAAGAAATACTTCCTAACATCCCTTTGACTCAGATGAGTCTTCTACTTCCAATTGTGACCCCTTGTTTCTGTTTCCCATCTCTGGGACATCCTGTCTCTGTCCACCTTGTCAAGTTCTTGCAGTATTTTGTATGTAGTTATCATGTCTCACCTAACCCTCCTATCCTCGTCAGGCTGATTTTCCTTAACCTTTCTTCATACGACATTTCCCTTAGCTCTGGAACTAGCCTTGTTGCAAACCTTTGCACTTTCTCTAATTTCTTGGCGTGGCTGACCTGGTGTGGGTTCCAAACTGGTGCTGCATACTCTAGTACGAGTCTGACGTACATGATGTACAAAGTCTTGAACGATTCCTTACTGAGGTATCAGAACACCATTCTCAGGTTTGCCAGGCGCCCATATGCTGCAGCAGTTATCTGGTTGATGTGCTCGGTATTTTACTCGCCCCAAGATCCTTTTCCTTGAGTGAGGTTTGCAGTCTTTGGCTACCTAGCCTATACTCTGTCTGTGGTCTTCTTTGCCCTTCCCCGATCTTCATGACTTTGCACTTATCGGAGTTTAAGTCAAGGCGTCAGTTGCTGGACCAGTCTTCCAGCCTGCCCAAGTCTCTCTCTAGTCCTGCCTGATCCTCATCCGATTTAATTCTCCTCATTAACTTCACATCTGCAAACAGGAACACTTCTGTGTCTATCTATTCTGTCACTTCATTCACGTGTACCAAAAATAGCGCTGGTGCTAGGACTGACCCCTGTGGAACCCCGCTCGTTACAGGCACCCTCTCTGACACCTCATCACGTACCATGACTCGTTGTTGCCTCCCTGTCAGGTATTCTCTGATCTTTTGCAGTGCCCTTCCTGTTGTGTGTGTCTGATCTTCTAGCTTTTGCACCTATCTCTTGTGAGGAACTGTGTCGAAGGCCTTCCTGCATTCCCAGAAACTGCAATCTACCCACCCGTGTCTCTTGTGAATTTACTTCCATTACCTTGTCATAAAACTCAGTACGTTTGTGACACTGGATTTTCCTTCCTTGAATCTGTGCTGGTTGTCGTTTATAAGACTGTTCCATTCTAGGTTCTCTACCACTCTCCCAATAATCTTCTCCACGACTTTGCATACTATACACGTCAGTGACATTGGTCTGTAGTTTAGTGCCTTGTGTCTGTCTCCTTTCTTAAAAATGGCGACTACATTTGCTGTCTTCCATTCCTGAGGTAGTTGCCCAGTTTCAATGGATGTGTTGAAAATTGTTCTTAGTGGCACACACAGGGTCTCTGCTTCCTCTCTAAGGACCCACAGAGATATATTGTCCAGTCCCACCGCATCTGGGGTATCAAATTCAATTAGCAGCTTCTTCGCTTCCTCCTCAGTTGTGTGTATTTCATCCAGAACTTGTTGGCATATCCGTTGTTGGTGTGCCCCATCCCCCCCCTATTCTGACTTCCCATAGTCCTTTCTGTCTCCACTGTAAATACTTCCTTAAATCTCATGTTGAGTGCTTTACGTACTTGGTAGTTTCTTATGGGCTTCCCGCCTTCTTTCCTCAGCCTGATTACCTGGTCCTTGACTAGAGTCTTCCTCCTGATGTGGCTGTACAACATCTTTTGGTCAGACTTGACTTTAGATGCTAAGTCATTTTCGTACTGTCGCTTGGCCTCCCTCCTTATCTGTGCATACTCATTTCTGGCTCTCTGATTATTTTCTCTATTTTCATGGGTCCTTTCTCTTCTGTACTTTTTCCATTCTCCACCAATTGCTCTTCTTCCCTCCCACACCCACTTTTCTGTAGGCACAAACTTCTGCTGAACACACTAATAGTACATTCTTAAATCTACCCCATACATCTTCGACCCCATTGCCTATACTCTCACTAGCCCATCTATCCTCCAGTAGTTTATATCATATCCTAACTGCCTTCCCCTTTTGTTTATAAACCTTCACTTCTCTCTTACTTGCTGCTTCTATTTTCCTTGTATCCCATCTACCTTTTACTCTCATTGTAGCTACAACTAAAAAGTGATATGATATATCTGTGGCCCCTCTATGAACATGTACATCCTGAAGTCTACTCAACAGTCTTTTATCTTCCAATACATAATCCAACAAACTACTGTCATTATGCCCCATATCATATCATGTATACTTACTTATCCTCTTTTTCTTAAAATATGTATTACCTATTACCAAACTTCTTTCTATACAAAGTTCAATCAATCATCATTAACGCCTGGCACCCCAAACTTACCTACCACACCCTCTCTAAATGTTTCTCCTACTTTAGCATTTAGGTCCCCTACCACAAATTACTTTCACGTGTATATACACGTGTGTGTGTGTGTGTGTGTGTGTGTGTTATGTAAATATCACAGATCAAACAATACGGGATGCAAAACAACCATGTGTATATACATGTGTATGCAGAACAACCTCTGTGGAAAAATATTGAAATTCCAAGTGCTTTTGTGTCTTCTCACATTATCAAGTTCCTTGATAATGTGAGAAGTCACAAAAGCGCTTCGAATTTCACTATTTTTTTCAGTGGTTGTCCTATATATTGTGATATCACCTGTTTACTGTTGTGAAGGCTTACTCAGCCCTGTAACAACTTCAGACAGTATTACCAAGGCTGGCTCCTCCTCAGGAAAATTAGTGAATAGAAAAAGAAATAATAAGAGACAAACATAAACACTTCATTATATAGAAAATATAAAATATAAAACACTTAAATATGAAATATTAATCCTACATTAAAGAAAATGAAAAATGAAAAATATAAATGATAACTGAATTCAACGCTAATATATATAGGGGTGTCTGGTGTTGGTGACACTGTTGTTGAAATCGTAGCCATTGCTGATGATGGGGGGGGGGGTCGCAGGTGTTGGTTACGACCCACTGGCTAGTTCTTCACAGTAGATAGAGCCTTGAGTATTCTATCCCGATGACAGGAAAGCAGGTTCTTTACCACTGCAATGATGTGGGGTTACGTCCTGCAATTTCATACAGGTGTACAGGTAATTAAATCCAAAATGGGACATCTCCAGGACGTTAGTCCGTCTCCTGTTCTTCTCGTTGATTGACAGGTGACCCTCCCTGTCATCCAAGCTGAAAAGATAGACAGGTTACCCACTGCTTAAAAATCACTCTCCATGGCAAGTACAATACCCAAAAGATGTGGTGATTATTACAACAGTCAACCTAGAGCAAGACTGAAAGGACTAAGTTTATTATTGGTCAAAAGTGAAGCTTTCACCCAATAAATCCACTAGAATACAAGGCAGGCATGTACTTACAGTAGTGTTGGGAGCTGTGAGTCGAGTGATTTACTGTTTGACCAGAGCCCCACACGTCACCTTTCGGGGGGGGGGGAGAGGGAGGGGAAGGGATAGTGGGAGCTAGACTGACCCTACGTTAACAAGCAGCCGGCAGTCAAACTATCACTTTCAAGAAGGGGGAAAAAAAAGGCGGGAAAAACGGGAGCTTAACTTACCCTACCTTAACTAGTAGTCGGCAATGAAACTATCGTTACTATATCGCTACTCCTATTTATTGAACTTTTCCCTCACAACTGTCATCTTATTGTACATGTGTATGTATATATATATTTGTATATTATATATTTTGTATATTATATATTTTGTATATTATATATTTTGTATATTATATATTTTGTATATTATATTTTTTGTATATTATATGTTTTGTATATTATATATTTTGTATATATTATATTTTTTGTATATATTATGCATATTGTATAATGTATATTGTATATATTATGTATATTGTATATATTGTATATTTTGTATATGTTATATATTTTGCAAGGTGACTACAACAGCCAAGGTCAAACACCTCATATATATATATATATATATATATATATATATATATATATATATATATATATATATATATATATATATATATATATATATATATATATATATATGTATATATATATATAATAGAGGTGTTTGACCTTGGCTGTTGTAGTCACCTTGCAGCACCTATGTTACTGAGTATTCTATCCCCTTGAACCTTCACCTCCCCTACCCTACCCTCCCCTCCCCTACCCTCCCCTCCCCTCCCCTCCCCTCCCCTCCCTTCCCTCCCCCCAACTTCCTCTCCTCCTTCATGATCTTGTTTAAAAATCCTCCTTTCTCTATGTAATACTTAACTCTGGGCTCTTGATGATGGTAGCGGCTCTTGATGATGGTAGCGGCTCTTGATGGTAAAGGCTCTTGATGATGGTTAAGGAGTCTTGATGGTACTCTTGATGGTAAACGCTCTTGATGGTAGAGGCTCTTGATGGTAAACACTCTTGATGGTAGAGGCTCTTGATGGCAAAGACTCTTGATGGTAGAGGCTCTTGATGGTAAGGGCTCTTGATGGTAGAGGCTCTTGATGGTAAAGGCTCTTGATGGTTAAGGAGTCTTGATGGTAAAGGCTCTTATGGTTTAGGAGTTGATGATAAAGGCTCTTGATGATGGTAGAGGCTCTTGATGGTAAAGGCTCTTGATGGTAGAGGCTCTTGATGGTAAAGGCTCTTGATGGTAGAGGCTCTTGATGGTAAAGGCTATGGTAGAGGCTTTTGATTGTAAAGGCTCTTGATGGAAGATGCTCTTCATGGTAAAGGCTCTTGATGGTAGAGGCTCTTGATGGTAAAGGCTCTTGATGGTAGAGGCTCTTGATGGTAAGGGCGCTTGATGGTAGAGGCTCTTGATGGTAAAGGATCTTGATGGTAGAGGCTCTTGATGGTAAAGGATCTTGATGGTAGAGGCTCTTGATGGTAAAGGTTCTTGATGGTAAAGGCTCTTGATGGTAGAGGCTCTTGATTGTAAAGGCTCTTGATGGTAAAGGCTCATGATGACGGTACAGGCTCTTGATGGTAAAGGCTCTTGATGGTAGAGGCTCTTGATGGTAAAGGCTCATGATGACGGTACAGGCTCTTGATGGTAAAGGCTCTTGATGGTAGAGGCTCTTGATGGTAAAGGTTCTTGATGGTAAAGGCTCTTGATGGTAGAGGCTCTTGATGGTAAAGGCTCTTGATGGTAGAGGTTCTTGGTGGTAAAGGCTCATGATGACGGTAAAGGCTCTTGAAGGTACAGGCTCTTGATGGTAAAGGCTCTTGATTTGTTGAGGCTCTTGATGGTAGAGGCTCTTGATGGTAGAGGCTCTTGATGGTAAAAGCTCTTGATGGTAAAGGCTCTTGATGGTAGAGGCTCTTGATGGTAAAGACTCTTGATGGTAGAGGCCCTTGATTTTAAAGGCTCTTGATGGTAAAGACTTGATGGTAAAGGCTCTTGATGGTAGAGGCTCTTGATGGTAGAGGCTCTTGATTGTAAAGGCTCTTGATGATAGAGGCTCTTGATAGTAGAGGCTCTTGAGGGTAAAGGCTCTTGATGATGGTAGAGGCTCTTGATGGTAGAGGCTCTTGATTGTAAAGGCTCTTGATGATAGAGGCTCTTGATAGAGGCTCTTGATAGTAGAGGCTCTTGAGGGTAAAGGCTCTTGATGATGGTAGAGGCTCTTGATGGTAAAGGCTCTTGATGTTAGAGGCTCTTGATGGTAAAAGTTCTTGATGGTAAAGGGTCTTGATGGTAAATGCTCTTGATGTTAGAGGCTCTTGATGGTAAAAGTTCTTGATGGTACATGCTCTTGATGGTAAAGGGTCTTGATGGTAAATGCTCTTGATGGTAGAGGCTCTTGATGGTAAAGGCTCTTGATGGTAGAGGCTCTTGATGGTAAAGGCTATTGATGGTAAAGGCTCTTGATGGTAGAGGCTCTTGATGGTAAAAGCTCTTGATGGTAGAGACTCTTGATTGTAAAGGCTCTTGATTGTAAAGGCTCTTGATGGTAGAGGCTCTTGATTTGTTGAGGCTCTTGATGGTAGAGGCTCTTGATGGTAGAGGCTCTTGATGGTAAAAGCTCTTGATGGTAAAGGCTCTTGATGGTAGAGGCTCTTGATGGTAAAGACTCTTGATGGTAGAGACCCTTGATTTTAAAGGCTCTTGATGGTAAAGACTTGATGGTAAAGGCTCTTGATGGTAGAGGCTTTTGATGGTAAAGGCTCTTGATGTTAGAGGCTCTTGATGGTAAAGGTTCTTGATGGTACAGGCTCTTGATGGTAAAGGGTCTTGATGGTAAATGCTCTTGATGTTAGAGGCTCTTGATGGTAAAAGTTCTTGATGGTACATGCTCTTGATGGTAAAGGGTCTTGATGGTAAATGCTCTTGATGGTAGAGGCTCTTGATGGTAAAGGCTCTTGATGGTAGAGGCTCTTGATGGTAAAGGCTCTTGATGGTAAAGGCTCTTGATGGTAGAGGCTCTTGATGGTAAAAGCTCTTGATGGTAGAGGCTCTTGATTGTAAAGGCTCTTGATGGTAGAGGCTCTTGATGGTAGAGGCTCTTGATAGTAATGGCTCTTGATGTTAAAGGCTCTTGATGGTAGAGGCTCTTGATGGTAGAGGATCTTGATGGTAAAGGCTCTTGATGGTAGAGGCTCTTGATGTTAGAGGCTCGTGATGGTAAAGGCTCTTGATGGCAAAGGGTCTTGATGGTAAAGGGTCTTGATGGTAAATGCTCTTGATGGTAGAGGCTCTTGATGGTAAAGGCTCCTGATGGTAAAGGCTCTTGATGGTAGAGGCTCTTGATGGTAAAGGCTCCTGATGGTAAAGGCTTATGATGACGGTAAAGGTTCTTGATGGTAGAGGCTCTTGATAGTAATGGCTCTTGATGTTAAAGGCTCTTGATGGTAGAGGCTCTTGATGGTAAAGGCTCTTGATGGTAGAGGCTCTTGATGGTAGAGGCTATTGATGGTAGAGACTTGATGGTAGAGGCTCTTGATGGTAAAGGCTCTTGATAGAGGCTCTTGATGGTAGAGGCATTTGATGGTAAAGGCTCATGATGATGGTATAGGTTCTTGATGGTACAGGCTCTTGATGGTAAAGGCTCTTGATGGTAGAGGCTCTTGATGGTAAAGGCTCTTGATGGTAAAGACTATTGATGATGGTAAAGGCTCTTCATGGTAAAGGCTCTTGATGGTAAAGGCTCTTGATGGTAAAGGCTCTTGATTGTAAAGGCTCTTGATGGTAGAGGCTCTTGATGGTAAAGGCTCTTGATGGTAGAGGCTCTTGATTGTAAAGTCTCTTGATGGTAAAGGCTCTTGATGGTAGAGGCTCTTGATGGTAGAGGCTCTTGATGGTAGAGGCTCTTGATGGTAGAGGCTCTTGATGGTAGAGGCTCTTGATGGTAGAGGCTCTCGATGGTAGAGGCTCTTGATGGTAGAGGCTCTTGATGGTAGAGGCTCTGGATGGTAGAGGCTCTTGATGGTAAAGGCTCTTGATGGTAGAGGCTCTTGATGGTAAAGGATCTTGATGGTAGAGGCTCTTGATGGTAAAGGCTCTTGATGGTAGAGGCTCTTGATGGTAAAGGCTCTTGATGGTAGAGGCTCTTGATGGTAACTAGAGTTGCTTTTCCTTTTACTGTGATTATCTGCTGTTCTCCAGATGTTATTGTTGCTTGGTGTAATTAGTCACCTCCAGATGTTATTGTTGCTTGGTGTAATTAGTCACCTCCAGATGTTATTGTTGCTTGGTGTAATTAGTCACCTCCAGATGTTATTGTTGCTTGGTGTAATTAGTCACCTCCAGATGTTATTGTTGCTTGGTGTAATTAGTCACCTCCAGATGTTATTGTTGCTTGGTGTAATTAGTCACCTCCAGATGTTATTGTTGCTTGGTGTAATTAGTCACCTCCAGATGTTATTGTTGCTTGGTGTAATTAGTCACCTCCAGATGTTATTGTTGCTTGGTGTAATTAGTCACCTCCAGATGTTATTGTTGCTTGGTGTAATTAGTCACCTCCAGATGTTATTGTTGCTTGGTGTAATTAGTCACCTCCAGATGTTATTGTTGCTTGGTGTAATTAGTCACCTCCAGATGTTATTGTTGCTTGGTGTAATTAGTCACCTCCAGATGTTATTGTTGCTTGGTGTAATTAGTCACCTCCAGATGTTATTGTTGCTTGGTGTAATTAGTCACCTCCAGATGTTATTGTTGCTTGGTGTAATTAGTCACCTCCAGATGTTATTCTTGCTTGGTGTAATTAGTCACCTCCAGATGTTATTGTTGCTTGGTGTAATTAGTCACCTCCAGATGTTATTGTTGCTCGGTGTAATTAGTCACCTCCAGATGTTATTGTTGCTCGGTGTAATTAGTCACCTCCAGATGTTATTGTTGCTCGGTGTAATTAGTCACCTCCAGATGTTATTGTTGCTTGGTGTAATTAGTCACCTCCAGATGTTATTGTTGCTTGGTGTAATTAGTCACCTCCAGATGTTATTGTTGCTTGGTGTAATTAGTCACCTCCAGATGTTATTGTTGCTTGGTGTAATTAGTCACTCTTTTTGGTTGATAACTTGATCAGTCACTCTGCTGGTGTGATCACTCTGCTGGTGGTGTGATCACCCTGCTGGTGGTGGTGTGGTCACTGCTGCTGGTGGTGTGGTCACTCTGCTGCAGGTGGTGTGATCACCTTGCTGGTGGTGTGATCACCCTGCTGGTGGTGGTGTGATCACCCTGCTGGTGGTGGTGTGATCACCCTGCTGGTGGTGGTGTGGTCACTCTGCTGGTGGTGTGATCACCCTGCTGGTGGTGGTGTGATCACCCTGCTGGTGGTGGTGTGGTCACTCTGCTGCTGGTGGTGTGATCACCTTGCTGGTGGTGTGATCACTCTGCTGGTGGTGGTTTGATCACCCTGCTGGTGGTGGTGTGATCACCCTGCTGGTGGTGTGATCACCCTGCTGGTGGTGGTGTGGTCACTCTGCTGCTGGTGGTGTGATCACCTTGCTGGTGGTGTGATCACTCTGCTGGTGGTGGTTTGATCACCCTGCTGGTGGTGGTGTGATCACTTTGCTGGTGGTGTGATCACCCTGCTGGTGGTGTGATCACTCTGCAGGTGATGGTGTGATCACTCTGCTGGTGGTGGTGTGATCACTCTGCTGGTGGTGGTGTGATCACCCTGCTGGTGGTGGTGTGATCACCCTGCTGGTGGTGGTGTGATCACTTTGCTGGTGGTGTGATCACTTTGCTGGTGGTGTGATCACCGTGCTGGTGGTGTGATCACCCTGCTGGTGGTGTGATCACTCTGCTGGTGGTGGTTTGATCACCCTGCTGGTGGTGGTGTGATCACCCTGCTGGTGGTGGTGTGATCACTTTGCTGGTGGTGTGATCGCCCTGCTGGTGGTGTGATCACCCTGCTGGTGGTGTGATCACTCTGCTGGTGGTGGTTTGATCACCCTGCTAGTGGTGGTGTGATCACCCTGCTGGTGGTGTGATCACTCTGCTGGTGGTGATCACTCTGCTGGTGGTGATCACTCTGCTGGTGTGATCACCCTGCTGGTGGTGGTGTGATCACCCTGCTGGTGGTGTGATCACTCTGCTGGTGGTGATCACTCTGCTGGTGTGATCACCCTGCTGGTGGTGGTGTGATCTCCCTGCTGGTGGTGGTGTGATCACTCTGCTGGTGGTGGTTTGATCACCCTGCTGGTGGTGGTGTGATCACTTTGCTGGTGGTGGTGTGATCACTTTGCTGGTGGTGGTGTGATCACTTTGCTGGTGGTGGTGTGATCACTTTGCTGGTGGTGGTGTGATCACCTTGCTGGTGGTGTGATCACCCTGCTGGTGGTGTGATCACTCTGCTGGTGGTGGTGTGATCACTCTGCTGGTGGTGGTTTGATCACCCTGCTGGTGGTGGTGTGATCACTTTGCTGGTGGTGGTGTGATCACTTTGCTGGTGGTGGTGTGATCACTTTGCTGGTGGTGGTGTGATCACTTTGCTGGTGGTGGTGTGATCACCCTGCTGGTGGTGCGATCACTCTGCTGGTGGTGGTGTGACCACCCTGCTGGTGGTGTGATCACTCTGCTGGTGGTGTGATCACTCTGCTGGTGGTGATCACTGCTGGTGGTGGTGTGATCACCATGCTGGTGGTGTGATCACTCTGCTGGTGGTGGTGTGATCACCCTGCTGGTGGTGGTGTGATCACCCTGCTGGTGGTGGTGTGATCACTCTGCTGGTGGTGATCACTGCTGGTGGTGGTGTGATCACCATGCTGGTGGTGTGATCACTCTGCTGGTGGTGGTGTGATCACCCTGCTGGTGGTGGTGTGATCACCCTGCTGGTGGTGGTGTGATCACCCTGCTGGTGGTGGTGTGATCACCCTGCTGGTGGTGGTGTGATCACTCTGCTGGTGGTGGTGTGATCACTCTGCTGGTGGTGTGATCAGTTACACTGATGGTTGATAATGTCATCAACCAGTAAGGTACATCAGTCACATTGATGATGCCATCAACCAACAACGTGCATCAGCCACACTGATGTCAACCAGTGAGGTGCATCACACTGATGTCATCAGCCAGCAAGACACATCAGTCACACTGATGTCATCAGCCAGCAAGGCACATCAGTCAGTAAGGTACATCAGTCACACTGATGGTCATCAACCATTAAGGTACATCAGTCACACTGATGTCATCAACCAGTAAGGTACATCAGTCACACTGATGTCAGGTAACAAGGTACATCACACTGATGTCATCAGCCTGCAAGGGACATCAGTCTCACTGACGGTTGATGTCATCAACCAGAAAGGTACAGCAGACACGCTGATTTAATGATGTCTTCAACTAGCAAGGTACATCAGTCTGACGTCAACCAGTAAGGTACATCAGTCACACTGATGTCATCAACCAGCAAGGTACATTAGTCACATTGATGTCATCAACCAGCAAGGTACATCAGTCACATTGATGACATCAACCAGCAAGGTACATCAATCACACTGATGATGTCATCAACCAGCAAGCTACATCAGTCACATTGATGATGTCACCAACCAGCAAGGTACATCAGTCACATTGATGATGCCATCAACAGGCAAGGTACATCAGTCACATTGATGATGTCATCAACCAGCAAGGTACATCAGTCACACTGATGATGTCATCAACCAGCAAGGTACATCAGTCACACTGATGATGTCATCAATCAGCAAGTTACATCACACTGATGTCATCAACCAGCAAGGTACATCAGTCACATTGATGATGCCATCAACCAGCAAGGTACATCAGTCACATTGATGATGTCATCAACCAGCAAGGTACATCAGTCACGTTGATGGTGCCATCAACCAGCAAGGTACATCAGTCACACTGATGATGTCATAAGAACATAAGAACATAAGAAAGGAGGAACACTGCAGGAGGCCTGCTGGCCCATACTAGGCAGGTCCTTTACAATTCATCCCACTAACAAAACATTTGCCCTACCCAATTTTCAATGCCACCCAAGAAATAAGCTCTGATGTGAAAGTCCCACTCAAATCCAACCCATCCCACTCATGTACTTATCCAACCTAGATTTGAAACTACCCAAAGTCCCTGCCTCAATAACCCAACTAGGTAGACTGTTCCACTCATCAACTACCCTATTTCCAAACCAATACTTTCCGATGTCCTTTCTAAATCTAAACTTATCTAATTTAAATCCATTACTGCGCGTTCTCTCTTGGAGAGACATCCTCAAGACCTTATTAATATCCCCTTTATTAATACCTATCTTCCACTTATACACTTCGATCAGGTCTCCTCTCATTCTTCGTCTAACAAGTGAATGTAACTTAAGAGTCTTCAATCTTTCTTCATAAGGAAGATTTCTGATGCTATGTATTAATTTAGTCATCCTACGCTGAATGTTTTCTAACGAATTTATGTCCATTTTGTAATACGGAGACCAGAACTGAGCTGCATAATCAAGGTGAGGCCTTACTAATGATGTATAAAGCTGCAGTATGACCTCTGGACTTCTGTTGCTTACACTTCTTGATATAAATCCCAGTAATCTATTTGCCTTATTACGTACGCTTAGGCATTGCTGTCTTGGTTTAAGGTTGCTGCTCACCATAACCCCCAAGTCCTTTTCGTAATCTGTATGGCTAAGTTCTACATCATTTAATTTATAAGTACTAGGGTTATGGGCACTCCCAAGCTTCAGAACCTTGCATTTATCTACATTGAACTGCATCTGCCACTTTTCTGACCAAGAATAGAGTTTGTTTAAATCCTCCTGAAGTTCCCTAACATCTACGTTTGAATCAATTATCCTACCTATCTTTGTGTCATCGGCGAATTTGCTCATATCACTAGTAATTCCCTCATCAAGATCATTGATATATATTATAAATAACCAGCAAGGTACATCAGCCACACTGATGATGTCATCATCCAGCAAGGTACATCAGTCTCACTGATGTCATCCAGCAAGGTACATCAGTCACATTGATGTCATCAACAAGCAATGTACATCAGTCACACTGATGTCATCAACCAGCAAGGTACATCAGTCACACTGATGTCATCAACCAGCAAGGTACATCAGTCACATTGATGTCATCAACCAGCAAGGTACATCAGTCACATTGATGATGTCATCAACCAGCAAGGTACATCAGTCACATTGATGATGTCATCAACCAGCATGGTACATTAGTCACATCGATGATGTCATCAACCAGGAAGGTACATTAGTCACATTGATGATGTCATCAACCAGCAAGGTACATTAGTCACATTGATGATGTCATCAACCAGCAAGGTACATTAGTCACATTGATGTCATCAACCAGCATGGTACATTAGTCACATTGATGATGTCATCAACCAGCAAGGCACATCACACTGATATCATCATCCAGCATGGTACATCAGTCACATTGATGATGTCATCAACCAGCAAGGTACATTAGTCACACTGATGATGTCATCAACCAGCAAGGCACATCACACTGATATCATCATCCAGCATGGTACATCAGTCACATTGATGATGTCATCAACCAGCAAGGTACATCAGTCACATTGATGATGTCATCAACCAGCAAGGTACATCAGTCACACTGATGATGTCATCAACCAGCAAGGTACATTAGTCACATTGATGATGTCATCAACCAGCAAGGTACATCAGTCACACTGATGTCATCAACCAGCAAGGTACATTAGTCACACTGATGAAGTCATCAACCAGCAAGGTACATCAGTCACACTGATGATGTCATCAACCAGCAAGGCACATCACACTGATATCATCCAGCATGGTACATCAGTCACATTGATGATGTCATCAACCAGCAAGGTACATCAGTCACATTGATGATGTCATCAACCAGCAAGGTACATTAGTCACATTGATGATGTCATCAACCAGCAAGGTACATTAGTCACATTGATGATGTCATCAACCAGCAAGGTACATCACACTGATGTCATCAACCAGCAAGGTACATCACACTGATGTCATCAACCAGCAAGGTACATCAGTCACATTGATGATGTCATCAACCAGCAAGGTACATTATTCACATTGATGATGTCATCAACCAGCAAGGTACATTAGTCACATTGATGATGTCATCAACCAGCAAGGTACATTAGTCACATTGATGATGCCATAAACCAGTAAGGTACATCAGTCACATTGATGATGTCATCAACCAGCAAGGTACATCAGTCACATTGATGATATCAACCAGCAAGGTTCATCAGTCACTTTGATGATGCCATCAACCAGCAAGGTACATCGGTCACATTGATGATGTCATCAACCAGCAAGGTACATCAGTCACATTGATGATGTCATCAACCAGCAAGGTACATCAGTCACATTGATGTCATCAACCAGCAAGGTACATCAGTCACATTGATGATGTCATCAACCAGCAAGGTACATCAGTCACATTGATGATGTCATCAACCAGCAAGGTACATCAGTCACATTGATGATGTCATCAACCAGCAAGGTACATCAGTCACACTGATGATGTCATCAACCAGCAAGGTACATCAGTCACATTGATGATGTCCTCAACCAGCAAGGTACATTAGTCACATTGATGATGTCATCAACCAACAAGGTACATTAGTCACATTGATGATGTCATCAACCAGCAAGGTACATTAGTCACACTGATGATGTCATCAACCAGCAAGGTACATCAGTCACACTGGTGATGTCATCAACCAGCAAGGTACATCAGTCACACTGATGTCATCAACCAGCAAGGTACATTAGTCACGTAAGACACATATGCAACAGTTAGGTATCTTTATTTGAAACGTTTCGCCTACACAGTAGGCTTCTTCAGTCGAGTACAGAAAAGTTGATAGAAGCAGAAGATACTTGAAGACGATGTAATCAGTCCATCACCCTTAAAGTTTTGATGTGGTCAGTCCCTCAGTCTGGAGAAGAGCATTGTTCCATAGTATGAAACAATATGTTGTTTCATACTATGGAACAATGCTCTTCTCCAGACTGAGGGACTGACCACCTCAAAACTTTAAGGGTGATGGACTGATTACATCGTCTTCAAGTATCTTCTGCTTCTATCAACTTTTCTGTACTCGACTGAAGAAGCCTACTGTGTAGGCGAAACGTTTCAAATAAAGATACCTAACTGTTGCATATGTGTCTTACCTAACAATCTGTCGGTATTTTATACCATTTTAATGTTCGTACATTAGTCACATTGATGATGTCATCAACCAGCAAGGTACATCAGACACATTGATGATGTCATCAACCAGCAAGGTACATCAGTGTACATGTGGTACTTAAGACTTGCAAATGAGTGTGGAAAGAAATGTAATTGAATGTAACACAAGTAGGTGTAATTATGACCCCGGCAAGTTACGCTGGCTGTTGGTGCTGTTGTTGGTGCTGCTGTTGGTGTTGGTGCTGCTGTTGGTGCTAGTGCTGGTGTAATTATGACCACGGCAAGTTACGCTGGCTGTTGGTGCTGTTGTTGGTGCTGCTGTTGGTGTTGGTGCTGCTGTTGGTGCTAGTGCTGGTGTAATTATGACCACGGCAAGTTACGCTGGCTGTTGGTGCTGTTGTTGGTGCTGCTGTTGGTGTTGGTGCTGCTGTTGGTGCTAGTGCTGGTGTAATTATGACCACGGCAAGTTACACTGGCTGTTGGTGCTGCTGTTGTTGTTGGTGCTGCTGTTGGTGCTGCTGTTGTTGTTGGTGCTGCTGTTGGTGTTGGTGCTGCTGTTGGTGTTGCTGTTGGTGTTGGTGCTGCTGTTGGTGCTAGTGCTGGTGTAATTATGACCCCGGCAAGTTACACTGGCTGTTGGTGCTGTTGTTGGTGCTGCTGTTGGTGCTAGTGCTGGTGTAATTATGACCCCGGCAAGTTACACTGGCTGTTGGTGCTGTTGTTGGTGCTGCTGTTGGTGTTGGTGCTGCTGTTGGTGTTGGTGCTGCTGTTGGTGCTAGTGCTGGTGTAGTTATGACCCCGGCAAGTTACACTGGCTGTTGGTGCTGTTGTTGGTACTGCTGTTGGTGCTGCTGGTGTTGCTGTTGGCGCTGCTGTTTGTGTTGGTGCTGCTGGTGTTGCTGTTGGTGCTGCTGTTGTTGTTGGTGCTGCTGTTGGTGCTAGTGTTGATGTAATGACCCCGGCAAGTTACACTGGCTGTTGGTGCTGCTGTTGGTGTTGGTGCTGTTTTTGGTGTTGCTGTTGGTGCTGGTGTTGGTGCTGTTGGTGTTGCTGTTGGTGTTGGTGCTGTTGTTGGTGCTGTTGTTGGTGCTGCTGTTGGTGTTGGTGCTGCTGTTGGTGTTGGTGCTGCTGTTGGTGTTGCTGTTGTTGGTGCTCCTGTTGGTGCTAGTGTTGATGTAATTATGACCCCGGCAAGTTACACTGGCTGTTGGTGCTGCTGTTGGTGTTGCTGTTGTTGTTGGTGCTGCTGTTGGTGTTGCTGTTGTTGTTGGTGCTGCTGTTGGTGCTAGTGCTGGTGTAATTATGACGCCGGCAAGTTACACTGGCTGTTGGTGTTGCTGTTGGTGTTGGTGCTGCTGTTGGTGTTGGTGCTGCTGTTGGTTTTGGTGCTGCTGTTGGTGCTAGTGCTGGTGTAATTATGACCCCGGCAAGTTACACTGGCTGTTGGTGCTGTTTTTTTCCTGCTGTTGGTGTTGGTGCTGCTGTTGGTGCTGGTGTTGGTGCTGCTGGTGATGCTGTTGGTGCTGGTGTTGGTGCTGTTGCTGTTGGTGCTGCTGTTGGTGCTGCTGTTGGTGTTGGTGCTGCTGTTGGTGCTGCTGTTGGTGCTGCTGTTGGTGCTGCTGTTGGTGTTGGTGCTGCTGTTGGTGCTAGTGCTGGTGTAATTATGACCCCGGCAAGTTACACTGGCTGTTGGTGCTGTTGTTGGTGCTACTGTTGTTGCTGTTGCTTCTGTTGTTGGTGCTGCTGTTGGTGTTGGTGCTGCTGTTGGTGTTGGTGCTGCTGTTGGTGTTGGTGCTGCTGTTGGTGTTGGTGCTGCTGTTGGTGTTGCTGTTGGTGTTGGTGCTGCTGTTGGTGTTGGTGCTGCTGTTGGTGTTGGTGCTGCTGTTGGTGTTGGTGCTGCTGTTGGTGTTGCTGTTGGTGTTGGTGCTGCTGTTGGTGCTGGTGTAGTTATGACCCCGACAAGTTACACTGGCTGTTGGTGCTGTTGGTGTTGGTGCTGCTGTTGGTGTTGCTGTTGTTGGTGCTGCTGTTGGTGTTGGTGCTGCTGTTGGTGCTAGTGCTGGTGTAATTATGACCCCGGCAAGTTACACTGGCTGTTGGTGCTGTTGTTGGTGCTGCTGCTGCTGTTGTTGGTGCTGCTGTTGGTGCTAGTGCTGGTGTAATTATGACCACGGCAAGTTACACTGGCTGTTGGTGCTGTTGTTGTTGGTGTTGTTGGTGCTGCTGTTGGTGCTAGTGCTGGTGTAAATATGACCCCAGCAAGTTAAACTGGCTGTTGGTGCTGTTGTTGGTGTTGCTGTTGGTGTTGCTGTTGGTGCTGCTTTTGGTGTCGGTGCTGCTGTTGGTGCTGGTGCTGCTGTTGGTATTGGTGCTGGTGTTGGTGCTGGTGTTGGTGCTGCTGTTGGTGCTAGTGCTGGTGTAGTTATGACCCCGGCAAGTTACACTGGCTGTTGGTGCTGTTGTTGGTGTTGGTGCTGCTGTTGGTGTTGGTGCTGCTATTGGTGTTTGTGCTGCTGTTGGTGCTGCTGTTGGTGTTGCTGTTGGTGTTGGTGCTGCTGTTGGTGCTAGTGCTGGTGTAGTTATGACCCCGGCAAGTTACACTGGCTGTTGGTGCTGTTGTTGGTGTTGGTGCTGCTGTTGGTGTTGGTGCTGCTGTTGGTGTTGGTGCTGCTGTTGGTGTTGGTGCTGCTGTTGGTGCTAGTGCTGGTGTAGTTATGACCCCGGCAAGTTACACTGGCTGTTGGTGCTGCTGTTGGTGTTGGTGTTGCTGTTGGTGTTTGTGCTGCTGTTGGTGTTGGTGGTGGTGCTGCTAGTGCTGGTGTAATTATGACCCCGGCAAGTCACTGGCTGTTGGTGCTGCTGTTGGTGCTGGTGTTGGTGCTGGTGTTAGTGCTGGTGTTTCTGCTAGTGCTGTTGTAATTATGACCCAGGCAAGTCACTTTGGCTGCTGGGTGATGCTGCTGGTGCTATTGGTGGTGGTGCTGCTGCTGTTGGTGTTGGTGCTGCTGTTGCTGCTAGTGCTGGTGTAATTATGACCCCGGCAAGTTACACTGGCTGTTGGTGCTGTTGTTGGTGCTGCTGTTGGTGCTAGTGCTGGTGTAGTTATGACCCCGGCAAGTTACACTGGCTGTTGGTGCTGCTGTTGGTGGTGTTGCTGCTGTTGGTGTTGCTGTTGGTGTTGGTGCTGCTGTTGGTGCTAGTGCCTGTGTAATTATGACCCCGGCAAGTTACACTGGCTGTTGGTGCTGTTGTTGGTGCTGCTGTTGGTGCTGTTGCTGCTGTTGGTGTTGCTGTTGGTGTTTGTGCTGCTGTTGGTGTTGCTGCTAGTGCTGGTGTAATTATGACCCCGGCAAGTTACACTGGCTGTTGGTGCTGCTTAGTTGGTGTAATTATGACTTACTGGCTGTTGGTGCTGTTGTTGGTGCTGCTGTTCGTGTTGGTGCTGCTGTTGGTGCTGCTGTTGGTGCTAGTGCTGGTGTAGTTATGACCCCGGCAAGTTACACTGGCTGTTGGTGCTGCTGTTGGTGTTGGTGCTGCTGTTGGTGTTGGTGGTGTTGCTGCTGTTGGTGTTGCTGTTGGTGTTGGTGCTGCTGTTGCTGCTAGTGCAATTATGACCCCGGCAAGTTACACTGGCTGTTGGTGCTGCTGTTGGTGTTGGTGCTGCTGTTGGTGTTGGTGTTACTGTTGGTGCTGCTGTAATTATGACCCCGGCAAGTCACTGGCTGTTGGTGTTGGTGCTGCTGTTGGTGCTGCTGTTGGTGTTGGTGCTGGTGTTGGTGCTGGTGTTTCTGCTAGTGCTGGTGTAATTATGACCCCGGCAAGTCACTGGCTGTTGGTGCTGCTGCTGCTGTTGGTGTTGGTGCTGGTGTTGCTGTTGGTGCTGGTGTTGGTGCTGGTGTTGGTGCTGCTGTTGGTGCTGGTGTTGTTTCTGCTAGTGCTGTTGTAATTATGACCCAGACAAGTCACTTTGGCTGCTGGGTGATGCTGCTGGTGCTATTGGTGGTGGTGCTGCTTTTGGTGGTGTTGATGCTGGTGATGGTGGTGTTGGTGCTCGTGATGATAGTTTACCTGGAGAGGGTTTTGGGGGTCAGTGTCCCCGCGGTTCGGTCTGAGACCAGGCCTCATGGTGGATCAGGGTCTGATCAGCCAGGCTGTTACTGCTGGTCGCATGCAAACTGACGTATGAACCACAGCCCGGTTGGTCAGGTACTGTCTTAAGGTGCCTGTCCAGTGCCTTCTTGAAGACAGCCAGGAGTCTACTGGTAATCCCCCTTATGCATGCTGGGAGGCAGTTGAACGGTCTTGGACCCTGGACACTTATTGTGTTCTCTCTGTGTACTCGTGGCGCCCCTGCTTTTCATCGGGGGAATGTTGCATCTCCCGCCGATTCTTTTGCTTTCACTGGGAGTGATTTTCGTGTGCAGGTTTGGTACTTATCCCTCCAGGACCTTCCAAGTGTATATTATCATGTATGTCTCTCGCCTGCATTCCAGAGAATACAGATCAGGGACCTTCGACCGTTCCCATTAATTTAGGTGCCTTATCGTAATTACGTGTGGTGGTGTTGGTGCTGGTATTGGTGTTGTTGGTGCTGGTGTTGTTGGTGCTGGTGTTGGTGCTGCTGGTGTTGACACTGGTATTGGTGCTGCTGGTGTTGGTGCTGTTGGTGTTGGTGCTGGTATTGGTGCTGGTATTGGTGCTATGGGTGCTGGTGCTGATAATGGTGTTGGTAATAGTGTTGGTATTGGTGCTGCTGTTGGTGCTGGTGCTGCTGTTGGTGCTAGTATTGGTGCTGGTGGTGTTGCTGGTGCTGCTGTATGATCACATTGTTAGTGCTAGCAGTCTGCGTGTTGACTTGTCTTCCAGTGTGGAGTGGATGGGATAACATATGTGGATAACACTCAGTGTGTTATTATGTCATCTTAAAGTTTTCGTAAATACACTTCAAGTAACTTGTCTTATCCAGTAATACTCGTAGTATCTGCTGGTAGTAGGTTGAATAGTCTTGGTCAACGTGGCTATTGTTGCTACTACTATACAATATTTGTGGTAGTTCCTGGTAGCAACCAGACGAAACTGGACCATGGCCGGGCTCTGGGATTAGAAAGACTCTGGAAACTCATCAGAGGTTAAGGTTGTAACTGGGTGTCCTCTTCAAGGGGGGCTCCTTGGCATGGTGAAGAGACTCTTGGTCTGAGGAATTAGACCTGTCGGTCTCCTTCCTCAGACCGAACCTAATTACCCTCCAATCCCCCCTTCCCTATCTCATCCTCCCCATCCTCCCCTTTTTCCTTTCCTCCTCCTCCTCCCCACCCCTCCCTTTTGCCCTTCTTTCTGGCCTTTGGGTTTTTTCCCACAGGCGTGCTAGCTCCTAGGTAGGGGAAGGGGTACCGAGGTCCATCCCATTCCGTTGAGGTTCTTGGCGGTGGCGTAGTTTGCCGTGGAATCTGGATCGCCTGGGGATGTCCCGATCCGTCTCCGGTATCCTGGAGGGTGGCTTTGGGTGTCTTTCGGGCGACGGGTGTATCTCGAGAAGCCACCTTTCGGATTCTGGGGGTGGTGGCCGAAGGAGGTATGCTTTGTGGCGGATATCCAGCCACCCTCTCTTTTGTCCACCGAGGTAGCTCGGCAGATGTGAGGTTGCTATCCCGGATTGCTGGTTTACTGGCATGAAGGGTAGGGTATGGCATGGGTTCCATGCTGCATCTGCGCTACTTGCGGTGCTGAGGTCCTCTTGGGCGTGGAGGGAGATTTCTGGCCCTTTCATTCCTCCTAGGAGCTATCCCTCCCTGGTCCCCCCCCTTTTTTTATTCTTTTTCATTTTTATTTTCTTTTCTTTCTTTTTTTCTTAACAAAAAGAAAGAAGTAGCCTAACCATGGAGTCCCAAATCCATGACCCTGCTACCCCCGGGCCCCTTATTCTTACCGCACCCTGTTCTGACCTCGCCTCGTCTTTTGGCCACTCTTTGGACACTCCTAAGGCCCCTGTACCTCTTGCTGGTGGTGTTTCGTCACCTGCTTCAGGTGCCGGGGTTTCGACCGACTCCTTCGATTTGTCTGACCTCCGCTCTCCTTTGACTATGCTTCCAGCCTCTCCCTCTACGGTGCGGCAATTTTCGAATCACCAGCCCGTCCCACGTTGGACCGACTCTGGTCCCACTTCTAAACGCCAACGACAATCTCTTGATGATGCTACTTCGTTACCTTCCCATTCTACTCAGAAAAGACCGACACGTCATGCACTCCCTCTCCACTCACAGTTTCAGACCACACAATGGGCTAAATTCTTTACTTTAAGACTGATTTCTTCTACTGCCTATCTTTCCGACCATAGTATTGGCAAAGCACTCCTACGCCATGTAGGTAGAGATATTTCCTTTCATGCTCTTATGAGTGGTATGCGCATCATCACAATCCAGAATTCTACCCAAGCTCATGGTCTTTCTCTTTCACATATCAATACTATTCCTGTCACTATCGAAAAACATCATTCCCTCAATTCTTGTAGTGGTACTGTTATTCTGCCCCATACCATAGTCCAACAGAATTTCCAGACATGTGGCAATGACATTCTCGAACAGCTGGAACTCCAAGATCTCCCAATTCTCAAGGTAGACACTTATGTTCTTCCTGCTCGCGGGCGAAGACGATACCCTTGCAATGTGGCTCGTTTAACTTTTGACAGCCGTGAACTCCCATCCTCTGTTTATGTAGCAGGACATTGGTTACAAGTTCGGAAGGTGATCCCTACACCGCAACAGTGTAGGAATTGCTGGCGATTTGGCCATCCAGCAAAATATTGCAGATCTATAGCCGAATGCCCAGTCTGTGGTGCCAATTACCATTCTAATACGTCTTGCAGTCGAACTCCCTCTTGCTTTAATTGTCATGAGGCTTGCCCTTCGTACTCTCGCCATTGCCAGATCTACTTAAATGAGCGGGAAATTAGTTGCCTCAAAGAGGCAGAAGGTCTTCCTTCTGCTATGGCAGTTTCTCATTTCCTCCTCCAAGGGAGACTACTCCGTGTTTCTTATTCTCGTGTTTCAAAACGCCCCCCCACTTCTGGGGTCCCATCTTCTGCAGCCTCCTCTGCGGTTGCCAGTCCCATAGTCACTCCTGTTTCTAATACTTTTGCTGTCCTGGGCTCAGACGTCCCTACTTCAACACCTCAGTCTGTCCTCACTTCTTCGTGTTCTTCCTCACAAACCCCAGTATCGACAAGACCTTGTACAACAACACCTCCCAATCGTCCCTCTACTTCTCAGAGGCCCAGAAAATCCCCTTTAACCCCTCCTTCCCTTCATCCACCTCCACATTTTACCTTCCCAGTCTCTGTACCTGGGTCTTCCCCTTCCACTGGCTCTGTTACAAGTGTGGAGGTTCATCCTCCTCCTCGTACTGTGCCTTCCTCCCCTGTCCCTTCCCAAATTTCTTCCTCTTCTGCCACCTCCCAGGTTTTTGCCTCTTCTGTCCCCTCCCACACTTCTCCAGTTCCCTCCACCCTTTTGCCCCCCCCCCTACCTTGGTACAGTCCATTACAGTTCCTATCTTTACTCAAACACCTCCTCCTCCTTCCATCTCCAATATTGTCTCTCATATGACGTCTCTGAACTCCGAAACACTTGAAGCAATCTCTGAATATATTGCAGAGACCAAACCATCAGTGGACACTGATCCACCCTCTGTTCCTTCTCTTCCCTCTTCTCCATCTGCGCAACTCCTTTCTTCACAGCGCACAGTTCCTTCGCTGCATGAACGTTTTCTTTTACCACCGCATGTGGACTTTTCTAACCCCTCTAGTCTGTAGGTACCCTTACCTGCGGATTTCAGGTATCTTTATCGTTGCCAATCATGGCCTATTTACAGTGGAATATACGCGGCCTGAGGGGTAATCGGGGTGAGCTTCAGATGTTGCTCGCCCAGTTTTTCCCTGTTGGTGTTTGCTTACAGGAACCAGAATTATGCTCTGCTATTATCTATCCCATCTCAGGCTATAATTTATTGTATTCTTCAGATCCTTTTCCTGATGGGACCTTCAATGAAAGTGCCCTTCTTCTACGCACTGATATTCCGTACGATCAGCTATTTGTTCGTACTTCGCTGCATTACACAGCAGCCCGTATCCACTTGCATAGGTGGTATACACTCTGTTCTTTGTATCTCTCTCCTCCTTGGGTATTATCTATCCTGGATATTGCCTTTTTTGTTTCGTCATTACCGCCACCACTTCTGTTACTTGGCAGTTTTAATGTCCATCATTTCCTCGGGGGGGGGTGTCTCACTGTGATTCCCGTGGCATTCAGTTAGAGGATTTTCTTGCTACCCACCCCCTCCATGTTTTAAATACAGATACTTGCACCATTTTGATCCTCGGACTCATACTCTCTCTGTATCGATCTTTCAGTCTGCTCTTCCTCCGCCGCATTAGACTTCACCTGATCTGTTCTCCCAGATTTACATGACAGCGATCATTTCCCAATCATTCTTACTTCCCCTTCACATTCACCACCTCTTCGTAACCCATGCTGGTAATTTGATCGGGCAAATTGGAACCTTTACTCACGGCTAACTGTTTTGAGTGAGGTTCCTTCTTCGTCCTCCATTGATGAGCTTTTACACCTCTTCTCGTCCTCCGTTTTAACCGCAGCTTCACATTCTATACCCCAAACTTTGGGCAGGCATTCTCAGAAATGTGTGCCTTGGTGGTCTCCTGCTTGTGCTCGTGCAGTACGTTTGAAACGCGCTGCATGGGGCAGGTACCGGTACAATAGAACCACAGAGAGACTACTTGATTTTAAGCAGAAGCGTGCAATCGCTCGCCGTGTCATCCGTGAAGCTAAACGCACTTGCTGGCGAGATTGTCTCCACCATCACCTCTGCTTCCTTTATGAGTGCAGTCTGGAAAAAAGTATGAAAACTGAGTGGTAAATATTCTCCTGACCCGGCTCCTGTTCTGCTGGTTGCTGGTGTTGATATAGCAAACCCACTAGATGTTGTCAATGAAATTGGCAATCATCTGGTCTGTATTTCTCAGGGGCTCCATCTATGCCCCTCATTTCTTTCCTCAAAGTCTGCCAGAGAGTTAGCACCCTTGGACTTTTCTTCTCTCAGAGAAGAACAGTATAATGTGCCTTTTAAACTTCAGGAATTGGAGGCAACACTCTCACCTTGTCAATCATCGGCAGCTGGGCCCGATGACATTCATATTCATATGTTACAACATTTACATCAGTCAGCCCTTGCAGTCCTATTATGCCTTTTCAATTTTTTTTGGTCACAAGGAGTTCTTCCACAGCTGTGGAAATCTGCCATTGTTCTCCCTTTCCGCAAGCCGGGCACTACGGGACATGAAGCCTCCCACTATCGTCCCATTGCTTTTACCAGTGCAGTTTGCAGAGTGATGGAATGCCTAAATAGATGTTTAGAGTGGTATTTAGAGACACACAACAGTCTCTCCACTCATCAATATGGCTTTTGTAAGGGCCGTTCTACCATAGACCCCTTACTACGTAATGCCTTTGCAAATAACCACTCAGTTATTGCCATATTTTTTGACCTTGAGAAGGCATATGACACAACTTGGAGGTATAATATTTTGGCCCAAGCCCACTCCTTAGGCCTCCGAGGCAATCTACCATCCTTCCTTAAGAACTTTTTAACTGACAGACATTTCTGTGTTCGGGTTAATAATGTGCTCTCCCAGACTTTATCCAAGCTGAAGGTGTCCCCCAGGGATGTGTTCTGAGCACAACACTTTTTCTCCTTGCTATAAATGATTTGGCCTCTAGTCTTCCATCCAATATTTGGTCATCACTCTACGTTGATGACTTTGCTATTGCCTGTGCATGCGCTGACTGTCACCTCATTACAGTTTCTCTCCAGCATGCGGTCGACTGTGTTTCCAATTGGGCCACCACACATGGGCTTAAATTTTCCAGTACCAAAGCTCGCCACATTACTTTCACTAGACGCTCTGTCATCTCCGATCATCCTTTGTACTTCTATGGCTCCCGTATCCTTGAACGTGATAGTCAGGTTTCTAGGCCTCCTCTTTGACTGTAGGTTATCCTGGAAATTTCACATTACCTCTCTGAAGGCAACTTGTCACAGCCGGCTGAACCTTCTTAAAACCCTTGCTCATCTTTCATTGGGAGCTGATCGTCGAACTCTCATTCACCTACATTCCACCCTCATTTTATCGAAACTTGATTATGGTGACCAGATCTATTCAGCGGCCTCTCCTGCTATTCTCTCGAGCCTCAACCCCATTCATCACCAAGGATTACGTTTATGCGTTGGTGCTTTTCGCTCTTCCCCTGTCAAGAGCCTCTATGCAGAAGCGAACGTTCCATCCTTATCCGATCGCCGTGATGCCCATTGCCTTTGCTACTATGTATGCTCTCATGATCTCTGCAATCCTTCCATTTATAGAATGGTCACCGATATTAGTAGACATTCTTTATTTGTTCGCCGCCCCTATTTGCTCCGTCCCTTCTCTCTTCGCCTACATTCGCTCTTGTCTTCTCTTCAATTACCACCTTTCTATGTTCATGTTGCATCTCACTTTTCCCTACCCACCTGGGAAGTTCCAGCTGTTCGAGTCTGTTTTTTCTCTCTCCCTTGCTCGAAAGCCCAACTGTCTACGGTAGCTTCCCACTCTTTTTCTTGACCACTTCCACTCTCATTCCATTGCAGTGTACACAGATGGCTCTAAGTCTTCTGATGGCGTAGGATTCGCAGCAGTGTTTCCGGACAGCGTTGTACGAGGGCATTTACTCTCTTCGGCTAGTATTTTTACTGCTGAATTGTATGCCATTCTTGCAGCACTTACCTGTATTGCATCTATGCCTGTGTCATCGTTTGTGATTATCTCAGACTCCCTTAGTGCTTTACATGCTATACAGAAATTTGATACACCTCACCCCTTAATCCTCCGTATCCAACTTTGGCTACGCCGCATCTCTACCAAGCATAAAGATATTTTTTGTTGGGTCCCTGGTCATGTTGACATACAGGGCAATGAACAGGCGGGCAATGAACAGGCAGACACTGCTGCACGGTCAGCAGTACATGACCTACCAGTTTCATATAGAGGTGTTCCATTTACGGACTATTTTACTGCAATAGCTACCCACCTTCACACCCGTTGGCAACAACGTTGGTCTCCTCTACTTGGTAACAAACTACAAAATATTAAACCGAGTATAGGTTACTGGCCGTCTTCTTGTCACCAGTGTCAAGGTTGGGAGACTACTCCCATCTTCACATTGGCCATACTTGTCTTACTCATGGATATCTCATGGAGAGGCGCCCTGCTCCTCTCTGTGAGAATTGTCAGGTTCCATTATCAGTCAGCCACATTCTGTTAGACTGCCCAGTTTATCAACGAGCACTTTACCTCCAACGTCGTCTTCGCTCCACTGCTCTCTCTTTACCTTCCCTTCTCGCTGATGGACCTACCTTCCATCCGGACTCTCTCATTGACTTTTTGACAACTGACTTGACTTCACAAACTCTGATACTTTCAGCCCTTTCTACCTCAATCTCTTGCTACCCTCAACCCCCACACTATCCCCTGCCCCACTGTTTTCTGTAACCTACTGATCATCCCTTCCCCCTTCTGCCGCCCACACCTGCCCTGCAGCGCTGTATAGCCCTTGTGGCTTAGCGCTTCTTTTTGATTATAATAATAATAATGTAACTGGGTGTCTTGGGGCAGTTAAAGTGTGCAGATAGAGAGAGGCTGCTTGACCTGATTAACACGGAGAAGACCTCCTGATTGGGGATACGTACATCACAAGTCAGTGCCGGTCAGACACACACTGTTGGACACTGTCAGCCAGTCACACAGTCAGAGTCTATAAGATAGAGAGACTGGCAGATAGACTGTCAGAGAGAGAGAGAGAGAGAGAGAGAGAGAGAGAGAGAGAGAGAGGGGGGGGGGGAGTCAGTGTTCCACTGCAAGGTGTTGACTAGAGGTATTTTGAGCTGGTTTGTTTACCGAGATACTTAACCAGGCTGTAACTACACCCTCACACCTACACTATACACTCTAAATATTCAATACTTCTTTACCACCACTTTACATGACATGGCAAGTCTTACTCTCACTCACAACCTTGGTAGACAACCATCCAGGGAGGTACTACACTTTGGTGGTAGGCTGGTAGACAACAACCATCCAGGGAGGTACTACACTCTGGTGGTAGGCTGGTAGACAACAACCATGAAGGGAGGTACTACACTCTGGTTGTAGGCTGGTAGACAAAAACCATCCAGGGAGGTACTACACTTTGGTGGTAGGCTGGTAGACAACCATCCAGGGAGGTATTACACTCTGGTGGTAGGCTGGTACACAACCATCCAGGGAGGTATTACTGGTGGTAGGCTGGTAGACAACAACCATCCAAGGAGGTATAGCACTGGTAGTAGGCTGGTAGACAACCATCCAGGGACACATTGCACTCTAGTGATAGGCTGGTAGACAGAATCATCCAGTGAGGTATTACTGGTGGTAGGCTGGTAGACAACAACCATCCAGGGAGGTACTACACTCTGGTGGTAGGCTGGTAGACAACCATCCAGGGAGGTATTGCACTTTGGTGGTAGGCTGGTAGACAACAACCATCCAGAGAGGTATTACATTGGGTGGTAGACTGGTAGACAACAACCATCCAGGAAGGTACTGCACTCTGGTGGTAGGCTGGTAGACAACAATCATCCAGGGAGGTATTACACTCTGGTGGTAGGCTGGTAGACAGAATCATCCAGTGAGGTATTACTGGTGGTAGGCTGGTAGACAACAACCATCCAGGGAGGTATTACACTTTGGTGGTAGGCTGGTAGATAACCATCCAGGGAGGTGTTACATTGGGTGGTAGGCTGGTAGACAACAACCATCCAGGGAGGTACTACACTCTGGTGGTAGGCTGGTAGACAACCATCCAGGGAGGTACTACACTGGTGGTAGGCTGGTAGACAACCATCCAGGGAGGTACTACACTGGTGGTAGAGTTATCCACTCCACCGAGTTTGTTCATTCCTCCAGTAAGAAAGAGCCGATCCCTTGTGTTCTGGTGATGCGATTCCTGCTCCAGGTAGATCTTATTCTGACTGTGAAGCCACCAGCACCCATTAGTGACTTTGTAATGAGTCAAGAATTACTGTATCGAACAGCCGAGTTGGGTACTCCAAGCAGAAGAGTATACCAGTTAGTAATCCCACAGTCACTAGTGAATGTAGCTCTGCAGCTAGTTCACGATGCACCGGGTGTTGCACACCCTGGTATGGATCGTTCTGTGAAACAAGCCAGAATGGAGTACTTTTGGCCAGCAAAAGTTAAAGTAGGTTCAAGAGTAATGCTGATAAATTTCAACAAAACATCTGCAATGCCTAAGCTCGATCAAAAGTTTGTTGGCCCTTATCGAGTTGTTGAACATATCACTGGCAATAAGTATAAGGTTAGAGAAATTAGTACTGGTAAGTACAAAGAATCGCATTTAGATCATATGAAATTAGTATGCGATGTTGATGATGTTGCTACCCAGACTAATGTGACAGATGCTGACAATCCTCTTGACTCTGTACCCCTGAACAACCATCCAAGGAGGTATTACACTCTGGTGGCAGGCTGGTAGACAACTATCCAGGGAGGTATTACACTCTGGTGGTAGGCTGGTAGACAACAACCATCGAGAGAGGTATTACACTCTGGTGGTAGGCTGGTAGACAACAACCATCGAGAGAGGTATTACACTCTGGTGGTGGGCTGGTAGACAACAACCATCCAGAGAGGTATTACACTCTGGTGGTGGGCTGGTAGACAACAACCATCCAGAGAGGTATTACACTCTGGTGGTGGGCTGGTAGACAACAACCATCCAGGGAGGTATTACACTCTGGTGGTAGGCTGGTAGACAACAACCATCCAGAGAGGTATTACACTCTGGTGGTGGGCTGGTAGACAACAACCATCCAGAGAGGTACTACACTGTTGGTAGGCTGGTAGACAACAACCATCCAGGGAGGTACTACACTCTGGTGGTAGGCTGGTAGACAACAACCATCCAGGGAGGTATTACATTGGGTGGTAGGCTTGGTGACAACCATCCAGGGAGGTACTACACTCTGGTAGTAGGCTGGTAGACAACAACCATCCAGGGAGGTATTACACTGTTGGTAGGCAACAACCATCCAGGGAGGTACTACTCTGGTAGTAGGCTAGTAGACAACCATCCAGGGAGGTGCTACACTCCGGTGGTAGGCTGGTAGACAACCATCCAGTGAGGTATTACTGGTGGTAGGCTGGTAGACAACCATCCAGGGAGATAATACACTCTGGTGGTAGCCTGGTAGACAAGCATCCAGGGAGGTATTACACTTTGGTGGTAGGCTGGTAGACAACAACCATCCAGAGATGTATTACACTTTGGTCGTAGGCTGGTAGACAACCATCCAGGGAGGTATTACACTTTTGTGGTAGGTTGGTAGACAACAACCATCCAGGGAGGTATTACACTTTGGTGGTAGGCTGGTAGACAACAACCATCCAGAGAGGTATTGCACTCTGGTGGTAGGCTGGTAGACAACTATCCAGTGAGGTATTACACTTTGGTGGTAGGCTGGTAGACAACAACCATCCAGGGAGGTACTACATTCTGGTGGTAGGCTGGTAAACAACAACCATCCAGAGAGGTATTACACTTTGGTGGTAGGCTGGTAGACAACCATCTAGAAAGGTATTACACTATGGTGGTAGGCTGGTAGACAGAACCATCCAGGGAGGCATTACACTGGTGGTAGACTGGTAGACAGAACCATCCAGGGAGGTATTACACTTTGGTGGTAGGCTGGTTGACAACCATCCAGGGAGGTATTACACTCTGGTGGTAGGCTGGTAGACAACCATCCAGGGAGGTATTACTGGTGGTAGGCTGGTAGACAACCATCCAGGGAGATATTACACTCTGGTGATAGCCTGGTAGACAAGCATCCAGGGAGGTATTACACTTTGGTGGTAGGCTGGTAGACAACAACCATCCAGAGATGTATTACACTTTGGTCGTAGGCTGGTAGACAACAACCATCCAGAGAGGTATTGCAGTCTTGTGGTAGGCTGGTAGACAACTATCCAGTGAGGTATTACACTTTGGTGGTAGGCTGGTAGAGAACAACCATCCAGGGAGGTTCTACATTCTGGTGGTAGGCTGGTAAACAACAACCATCCAGAGAGGTATTACACTTTGGTGGTAGGCTGTGGTTAGGTTGACAGAGCAACCATCCAGAGAGGTATTACACTCTGGTAGAATGCCAGACAATCATCCATGCAGGTATTACACTTGGTGGTAGGCTAGTGACAACCATCCAGGGAGGTATTGATAATTTCTGGGTGGAATTGGCAGACAATCATCCAGGTCTGGCTATACCTGTAGTAGCTGCAGGCAACCCTCCAGGAGGCACTGTACTATGGTAGGTCAGGTGATACTTCACCACCAGGAGGTATTATTGGGTAGCCTTGGACAGCAATCATCCAGGAAGGTATTACTATGGTACACTGTGGCAACAACCATCCAAGGAGGTAGTATTACACTCTGCAGGCTTGTGACAAACTATCCGTGAGGCATTGCAGTAGCCTGGCAGACAACCATCCAGGAGGCTACACCTGCAGAAATGGCAGACACCAAAATCATCCAGAGAAGTATTAAACTTGCGTAAGCTGCAGATATCAAATAATCATCCATGAGAGGCATTACACTCTGGGTGTGGGCTGGCAGACAACCACCAGAGGGACAAAAATTTGGTGGTAGGCTGGCACAAACTATCCAGAGAGTATTGCTCCTGTGGTACTCACAGAACAACCATCCAGAGGTTTCACTGGGCAGAGCCAGAGCAACAAAATCCATCCAGGGAGAGGTACTATGGTGAAATAAGCAGAGAACCATCCATGGATGTGGCCACACTTTGTAGTAGGCTGGTGGGCATGCAACAATCCATCCAGGTATTACCTGTGAAGGCCAGGACAACTATCCAGGAGGTATTACACTTCGTGGAAGGTATTGCAACCATCCAGGAGGTACTATGGTAGGCTGTATAAATCATCCATAGACGTAATAATCTTAAAAGAGCTGGTGGATAGCAACCATCCAGGGGAATCATACCTAAAAGTAGCTAAAGACAATCATCCAGAGTACTTAGCACTTGTTGGTAGTTGCAGATGTTAACTGATCCAGGAGGCATTACATTGCTGCAGTAGGCTGGGTAGACAACAAATCAATTCAGGAGGTACTACTTGGTGTAGGCTGAAGATGTCACACCATCCAGGGAGTATTACATAGGTGAAGCCTGAAGACAAACCATCCAGGAGTACTACACTCAGTAGTAGGCTGGGATAACAAATCCATCCAGGAGGATACACTTTATAGTAGCAACAACCATCCAGGGTAGTACTACCTGGTAGTAGGCCAGCAGACAAACTATCCAGGTGTACTTCACTCCGGTGGTAGCTGGTGACAACCATCCAGGAGGCATTACTGGCAGAGCTAGACAAACCATCCAGGGAGGCAGGCTTACACTTTGTGGTAGGCTGGTACAAACAACCATCCAGTGGGAAAAGTTACACTTTTTGGTGGCAGGTTTAGACAAATAAACCAACAGAGAGGCATTACACCTGGTGGCAGGCTTGCAGACAAACTATCCAGTATGTGGCTACACTTGGTGGTAGCTGGTAGAGACAACAAATTATCCAGGAGGTACATTCTGGGTGAAGAAACAACAATCCATCCAGTAGAGAGGTGCATACATTGATGTGCTGTGACAACCATCTAGTGCTGTACACCTATAGTAGTTGTATATTATGAACCATCCAGGAGGCATTACACTGGTGGGTAGAATTGCTGACAGAACCAACCAGGAGGTATTACACTTTGTGGTAGGTTGCTGACAACCATCCAGTGAGTACCACTCCAGTGGTAGGCTTGGTGACAACCAACTAGAGAGTGTATTATCAGTAGGCTGGCAGACAAACCATCCATGGAGGTATTACTGGTTGTGGCCAGACAACCATCCAGAGATATTACACTGTAAATTGCAGACAAAGCATCCAGGAGTGTATTACATTTGGTGGTAGTTGTGACAAACAAATCATCCAGAGATGTATTACAATTTGTCGGGAATAAGATTAAACAACCATCCAGAGAGGTATTGCAGTCTGCAGCTGAGGACAATTATCCAGCTGAGGTATTACACTGGTGGTAGTTATATGATTAACAAATCCATCCAGAGGAGGTAATACATTCTGGTAGCTTGAAACAACAACCATCCAGAGAGGCTTACACTGGTGGTAGGCTGGTAGACAACAACCATCCAGAGAGGTATTACACTCTGGTGGTAGGCTGGTAGACAACCATCCAGGGAGGTATTACACTCTGGTGGTAGGCTGGTAGACAACAACCATCCAGGGAGGTACTATGGTGGTAGGCTGGTAGACAACCATCCATGGACGTATTACACTCTGGTGGTAGGCTGGTAGACAACAACCATCCAGAGAGGTATTACACTGGTGGTAGGCTGGTAGACAACCATCCAGAGAGGTATTACACTCTGGTGGTTGGCTGGTAGACAACTATCCAGGGAGGTATTACACTCTGTTGGTAGGCTGGTAGACAACCATCCAGGGAGGTATTACACTGGTGGTAGGCTGGTAGACAACCATCCAGGGACATATTGCACTCTGGTGGTAGGCTGGTAGACAACCATCCAGGGAGGTACTACACTCTGGTAGTAGGCTGGTAGACAACCCTCCAGGGAGGTACTACACTGTTGGTAGGCTGGTAGACAACAACCATCCAGGGAGGTACTACGCTGTTGGTAGGCTGGTAGACAACAACCATCCAGGGAGGTACTACACTGGTGGTAGGCTGGTAGACAACAACCATCCAGGGAGGTACTTCATTGGGTGGTAGCCTGGTAGACAACAACCATCCAGGGAGGTACTACACTCTGGTGGTAGGCTGGTAGACAACAACCATCCAGGGAGGTATTTCATTGGGCGGTAGGCTTGTAGACAACAACCATCCAGGGAGGTATTACACTGTTGGTAGGCTGGTAGGCAACAACCATCCAGGGAGGTACCACACTCTGGTGGTAGGCTAGTAGACAACCATCCAGGGAGGTACTACTCTGGTAGTAGGCTGGTAGACAACCATCCAGGGAGGTATTACTGGTGGTAGGCTGGTAGACAACAACCATCCAGGGAGGTATTACACTCGGGTGGTAGCCTGGTAGACAAGCATCCAGGGAGGTATTACACTTTGGTGGTATGCTGGTAGACAACAACCATCCAGGGAGGTATTACACTTTGGCTGGTAGGCTGGTAGACAACTATCCAGGGAGGTATTACACTCTGGTGGTACTCTGGTAAACAACCATCGAGGGAGGTATTACACTCTGGTGGTAGGCTGGTAGACAACCATCCAGAGAGGTATTGCACTCTGGTGGTAGGCTGGTAGACAACTATCCAGTGAGGTATTACACTTTGGTGGTAGGCTGGTAGACAACAACCATCCAGGGAGGCACTACATTCTGGTGGTAGGCTGGTAAACAACGACCATCCAGAGAGGTATTACACTTTATTGGTAGGCTGGTAGACAACCATGCAGAGAGGTATTACACTATGGTGGTAGGCTGGTAGACAGAACCATCCAGGGAGGCATTACACTGGTGGTAGACTGGTAGACAGAACCATCTAGAGAGGCATTACACTTTGGTGGTAGGCTTGTTGACAACCATCCAGGGAGGTATTACATTTTGGTGGTAGGCTGGTAGACAACCATCCAGAGAGGTATTACACTGGTGGTAGGCTGGTAGACAACCATCCATGGAGGTATTACACTCTGGTGGTAGGCTGGTAGACAACCATCCAGGGAGGTATTACACTCTGGTGGTAGTCTGGTAGACAACCATCCAGGGACGTATTACACTCTGGTGGTAAGCTGGTAGACAACAACCATCCAGGGAGGTATTACATTGGGTGGTAGGCTGGTAGACAACAACCATCCAGGGAGGTACTACACTCTGGTAGTAGGCTGATTGACAACCCTCCAGGGAGGTACTACACTGGTGGTACACTGGTAGACAACAACCATCCAAGGAGGTATTACACTCTGGTGGCAGGCTGGTAGACAACTATCCAGGGAGGTATTACTGGTAGTAGCCTGGTAGACAACCATCCAGGGAGGTATTACACTCTGGTGGTAGGCTGGTAGACAACAACCATCCAGAGAGGTATTACACTCTGGTGGTAGGCTGGTAGACAACAACCATCCAGAGAGGTATTACACTCTGGTGGTAGGCTGGTAGACAACAACCATCCAGAGAGGTATTACACTCTGGTGGTAGGCTGGTAGACAACAACCATCCAGAGAGGTATTACACTCTGGTGGTAGGCTGGTAGACAACAACCATCCAGAGAGGTATTACACTCTGGTGGTAGGCTGGTAGACAACAACCATCCAGTGAGGTACTACACTGGTGGTAGGCTGGTAGACAACAACCATCCAGGGAGGTACTTCTCTGGTGGTAGGCTGGTAGACAACAACCATCCATGGATGTATTACACTCTGGTGGTAGGCTGGTAGACAGCAACCCTCCAGGAGTGTATTACACTTTGGTGGTAGGCTGGTAGACAATAACCGTCCAGAGAGGTATTACACTGGTGGTAGGCTGGTAGACAACCATCCAGGGAGGTATTTCACTCTGTTGGTAGGCTGGTAGACAACAACCATCCAGGGAGGTGCTATGGTGGTAGGCTGGTAGACAACCATCCATGGAGGTATTACACTCTGGTGGTAGGCTGGTAGACAACCATCCATGGAGGTATTACACTGGTGGTAGGCTGGTAGACAACAACCATCCAGAGAGGTATTACACTCTGGTGGTTGGCTGGTAGACAACTATCCATAGAGGTATTACACTCTGGTGGTAGGCTGGTAGACAGCAACCATCCAGGGAGGTACTATGGTGGTAGGCTGGTAGACAACCATCCAGGGAGGTATTACACTCTGGTATTAGGCTGGTAGACAACAACCATCCAGGGAGGTATTACACTCTGGTATTAGGCTGGTAGACAACAACCATCCAGGGAGGTACTACACACCGGGAGGTACTGTGGTAGTAGCTTGGTACACAGGGAGGTACTGTGGTAGTAGCTTGGTACACAGGGAGGTACTGTGGTAGTAGCTTGGTACACAGGGAGGTACTGTGGTAGTAGCTTGGTACACAGGTACTCTGGTAGTAGCTTGGTACCCAGGGAGGTACTGTGGTAGTAGCTTTGTACCCAGGGAGGTACTGTGGTAGTAGCTTGGTACACAGGGAGGTACTGTGGTAGTAGCTTCGTACACAGGGAGGTACTGTGGTAACTTGGTACACAGGTACTGTGGTAGTTTGGTATGCAGGTACTGTGGTAGTAGCTTGGTATACACAGGTACTGTGGTAGTAGCTTGGTACACAGGTACTGTGGTAGTAGCTAGGTACACGGGTACTGTGGTAGTAGCTTGGTACACAGGTACTGTGGTAGTAGCTTGGTGCACAGGTACTGTGGTAGTAGCTTGGTACACAGGTATTGTGGTAGTGGCTTGGTACACAGGTACTGTGGTTGTAGCTTGGTACACAGGTACTGTGGTAGTAGCTAGGTACACAGGTACTGTGGTAGTAGCTTGGTTCACAGGTACTGTGGTAGTAGCTAGTTACACAGGTACTGTGGTAGTAGCTAGTTACACAGGTACTGTGGTAGTAGCTAGTTACACAGGTACTGTGGTAGTAGCTAGGTACACAGGTACTGTGGTAGTAGCTTGCTACACAGGTACTGTGGTAGTAGCTTGCTGCACAGGTATTGTGGTAGTAGCTTGGTACACAGGTACTGTGGTAGTAGCTTGGTACACAGGTACTGTGGTGGTAGCTTGGTACACAGGTACTTTGGTGGTAGCTTGGTACACAGGTACTTTGGTAGTAGCTTGGTACACATGTACTTTGGTAGTAGCTTGCTACACAGGTACTGTGGTAGTAGCTTGCTGCACAGGTACTGTGGTAGTAGCTTGCTGCACAGGTACTGTGGTAGTAGCTTGCTGCACAGGTACTGTGGTAGTAGCTTGCTGCACAGGTACTGTGGTAGTAGCTTGCTGCACAGGTACTGTGGTAGTAGCTTGCTGCACAGGTACTGTGGTAGTAGCTTGCTGCACAGGTACTGTGGTAGTAGCTTGCTACACAGGTACTGTGGTAGTAGCTTGCTACACAGGTACTGTGGTAGTAGCTTGCTACACAGGTACTGTGGTAGTAGGTTGCTACACAGGTACTGTGGTAGTAGGTTGCTACACAGGTACTGTGGTAGTAGGTTGCTACACAGGTACTGTGGTAGTAGCTTGCTACACAGGTACTGTGGTAGTAGCTTGCTACACAGGTACTGTGGTAGTAGCTTGCTACACAGGTACTGTGGTAGTAGCTTGCTACACAGGTACTGTGGTAGTAGCTTGCTACACAGGTACTGTGGTAGTAGCTTGCTACACAGGTACTGTGGTAGTAGCTTGCTACACAGGTACTGTGGTAGTAGCTTGCTACACAGGTACTGTGGTAGTAGCTTGCTACACAGGTACTGTGGTAGTAGCTTGCTACACAGGTACTGTGGTAGTAGCTTGCTACACAGGTACTGTGGTAGTAGCTTGCTACACAGGTACTGTGGTAGTAGCCTGCTACACAGGTACTGTGGTAGTAGCCTGCTACACAGGTACTGTGGTAGTAGCCTGCTACACAGGTACTGTGGTAGTAGCCTGCTACACAGGTACTGTGGTAGTAGCCTGCTACACAGGTACTGTGGTAGTAGCCTGCTACACAGGTACTGTGGTAGTAGCCTGCTACACAGGTACTGTGGTAGTAGCCTGCTACACAGGTACTGTGGTAGTAGCCTGCTACACAGGTACTGTGGTAGTAGCCTGCTACACAGGTACTGTGGTAGTAGCCTGCTACACAGGTACTGTGGTAGTAGCCTGCTACACAGGTACTGTGGTAGTAGCCTGCTACACAGGTACTGTGGTAGTAGCCTGCTACACAGGTACTGTGGTAGTAGCCTGCTACACAGGTACTGTGGTAGTAGCCTGCTACACAGGTACTGTGGTAGTAGCCTGCTACACAGGTACTGTGGTAGTAGCCTGCTACACAGGTACTGTGGTAGTAGCCTGCTACACAGGTACTGTGGTAGTAGCCTGCTACACAGGTACTGTGGTAGTAGCCTGCTACACAGGTACTGTGGTAGTAGCCTGCTACACAGGTACTGTGGTAGTAGCCTGCTACACAGGTACTGTGGTAGTAGCCTGCTACACAGGTACTGTGGTAGTAGCCTGCTACACAGGTACTGTGGTAGTAGCCTGCTACACAGGTACTGTGGTAGTAGCCTGCTACACAGGTACTGTGGTAGTAGCCTGCTACACAGGTACTGTGGTAGTAGCCTGCTACACAGGTACTGTGGTAGTAGCCTGCTACACAGGTACTGTGGTAGTAGCCTGCTACACAGGTACTGTGGTAGTAGCCTGCTACACAGGTACTGTGGTAGTAGCCTGCTACACAGGTACTGTGGTAGTAGCCTGCTACACAGGTACTGTGGTAGTAGCCTGCTACACAGGTACTGTGGTAGTAGCCTGCTACACAGGTACTGTGGTAGTAGCCTGCTACACAGGTACTGTGGTAGTAGCCTGCTACACAGGTACTGTGGTAGTAGCCTGCTACACAGGTACTGTGGTAGTAGCCTGCTACACAGGTACTGTGGTAGTAGCCTGCTACACAGGTACTGTGGTAGTAGCCTGCTGCACAGGTACTGTGGTAGTAGCCTGCTACACAGGTACTGTGGTAGTAGCCTGCTGCACAGGTACTGTGGTAGTAGCCTGCTGCACAGGTACTGTGGTAGTAGCCTGCTGCACAGGTACTGTGGTAGTAGCCTGCTGCACAGGTACTGTGGTAGTAGCCTGCTGCACAGGTACTGTGGTAGTAGCCTGCTGCACAGGTACTGTGGTAGTAGCCTGCTGCACAGGTACTGTGGTAGTAGCCTGCTGCACAGGTACTGTGGTAGTAGCCTGCTGCACAGGTACTGTGGTAGTAGCCTGCTGCACAGGTACTGTGGTAGTAGCCTGCTGCACAGGTACTGTGGTAGTAGCCTGCTGCACAGGTACTGTGGTAGTAGCCTGCTGCACAGGTACTGTGGTAGTAGCCTGCTGCACAGGTACTGTGGTAGTAGCCTGCTGCACAGGTACTGTGGTAGTAGCCTGCTGCACAGGTACTGTGGTAGTAGCCTGCTGCACAGGTACTGTGGTAGTAGCCTGCTACACAGGTACTGTGGTAGTAGCCTGCTACACAGGTACTGTGGTAGTAGCCTGCTACACAGGTACTGTGGTAGTAGCCTGCTACACAGGTACTGTGGTAGTAGCCTGCTACACAGGTACTGTGGCAGTAGCCTGCTACACAGGTACTGTGGCAGTAGCCTGCTACACAGGTACTGTGGCAGTAGCCTGCTACACAGGTACTGTGGCAGTAGCTTGCTACACAGGTACTGTGGCAGTAGCTTGCTACACAGGTACTGTGGCAGTAGCTTGCTTCACGGGTACTGTGGCAGTAGCTTGCTACACGGGTAGTGTGGCAGTAGCTTGCTACACGGGTAGTGTGGCAGTAGCTTGCTACGCGGGTAGTGTGGCAGTAGCTTGCTACGCGGGTAGTGTGGCAGTAGCTTGCTACGCGGGTAGTGTGGCAGTAGCTTGCTACGCGGGTAGTGTGGCAGTAGCTTGCTACGCGGGTAGTGTGGCAGTAGCTTGCTACGCGGGTAGTGTGGCAGTAGCTTGCTACGCGGGTAGTGTGGCAGTAGCTTGCTACGCGGGTAGTGTGGCAGTAGCTTGCTACGCGGGTAGTGTGGCAGTAGCTTGCTACGCGGGTAGTGTGGCAGTAGCTTGCTGCGCGGGTAGTGTGGCAGTAGCTTGGTGCGCGGGTAGTGTGGCAGTAGCTTGGTGCGCGGGTAGTGTGGCAGTAGCTTGGTGCGCGGGTAGTGTGGCAGTAGCTTGGTGCGCGGGTAGGGTGGCAGTAGCTTGGTGCGCGGGTAGTGTGGCAGTAGCTTGGAGCGCGGGTAGTGTGGCAGTAGCTTGGTGCGCGGGTAGTGTGGCAGTAGCTTGGTGCGCGGGTAGTGTGGCAGTAGCTTGGTGCGCGGGTAGTGTGGCAGTAGCTTGGTGCGCGGGTAGTGTGGCAGTAGCTTGGTGCGCGGGTAGTGTGGCAGTAGCTTGGTGCGCGGGTAGTGTGGCAGTAGCTTGGTGCGCGGGTAGTGTGGCAGTAGCTTGGTGCGCGGGTAGTGTGGCAGTAGCTTGGTGCGCGGGTAGTGTGGCAGTAGCTTGGTGCGCGGGTAGTGTGGCAGTAGCTTGGTGCGCGGGTAGTGTGGCAGTAGCTTGGTGCGCGGGTAGTGTGGCAGTAGCTTGGTGCGCGGGTAGAGTGGCAGTAGCTTGGTGCGCGGGTAGTGTGGCAGTAGCTTGGTGCGCGGGTAGTGTGGCAGTAGCTTGGTGCGCGGGTAGTGTGGCAGTAGCTTGGTGCGCGGGTAGTGTGGCAGTAGCTTGGTGCGCGGGTAGTGTGGCAGTAGCTTGGTGCGCGGGTAGTGTGGCAGTAGCTTGGTGCGCGGGTAGTGTGGCAGTAGCTTGGTGCGCGGGTAGTGTGGCAGTAGCTTGGTGCGCGGGTAGTGTGGCAGTAGCTTGGTGCGCGGGTAGTGTGGCAGTAGCTTGGTGCGCGGGTAGTGTGGCAGTAGCTTGGTGCGCGGGTAGTGTGGCAGTAGCTTGGTGCGCGGGTAGTGTGGCAGTAGCTTGGTGCGCGGGTACTGTGGCAGTAGCTTGGTGCGCGGGTACTGTGGCAGTAGCTTGGTGCGCGGGTACTGTGGCAGTAGCTTGGTGCGCGGGTACTGTGGCAGTAGCTTGGTGCGCGGGTACTGTGGCAGTAGCTTGGTGCGCGGGTACTGTGGCAGTAGCTTGCTGCGCGGGTACTGTGGCAGTAGCTTGCTGCGCGGGTACTGTGGCAGTAGCTTGCTGCGCGGGTACTGTGGCAGTAGCTTGCTACACCGGGAGGTACAAGTGTATCTGGATGGTACTAATATTGGTCTTAAGAGTGATGATTCAGGGTACTGTTGGTGTATGTATGCATGCTGGATCATTCCTAATATGTACCTGTCTCTACCGTTTTTCTAGCCTGGCAGCTTACCCTGGCTCAAGCCTAGCTTATTCCAGTAGACTGTTGGTGTTGGCAGACTGATGGTCCACTTCAAGTAGTAATCAGTGGAAGTGATAAGTTGCCTTATCTGGCACTGCTGATTATACCGTGCTGCAGCTTGTACGAATTATTGGCACTCAGTGTTACCAGTGTTAGTGCTGGTGTGAGGGTCCACCAGTGGCAGTACCACGAGTCTTAGTGCTGGTGTCAGTACCATCAGTGTTAGTACCACCAGTCTTAGTGCTGGTGACAGTACCATCATTGTCAGTACCAACAGTCTTAATGCTGGTGTCAGTACCATCAGTGCCAGTATCAACAGTCTTAGTGCTGGTGTCAGTACCACCAGTCTTAGTGCTGGTGACAGTACCATCATTGTCAGTACCAACAGTCTTAATGCTGGTGTCAGTACCATCAGTGCCAGTATCAACAGTCTTAGTGCTGGTGTCAGTACCACCAGTCTTAGTGCTGGTGTCAGTACCATCAGTGTTAGTACCACCAGTCTTAGTGCTGGTGACAGTACCATCATTGTCAGTACCAACAGTCTTAGTGCTGGTGTCAGTACCATCAGTGCCAGTACCACCAGTCTTAGTGCTGGTGTCAGTACCATCAGTGCCAGTATCAACAGTCTTAGTGCTGGTGTCAGTACCATCACTGTCAGTACCACCAGTCTTAGTGCTGGTGTCAGTACCATCAGTGTCAGTACTAACAGTCTTAGTGCTGGTGTCAGTACCATCAGTGTCAGTACCACCAGTCTTAGTGCTGGTGTCAGTACCAACAGTCTTAGTTGTTAGGTAAGACACATATGCAACAGTTAAGTATCTTTATTTCGAAAAGTTTCGCCTACACAGTAGGCTTCTGCAGTCGAGTACAGAAAAGTTGATAGAAGCAGAAGATACTTGAAGACGATGTAATCAGTCCATCACCCTTGAAGTTTTGAGGTGGTCAGTCCCTCAGTCTGGAGAAGAGTTGTTCCATAGTCTGAAACAATATGGAGTTGAAGTGACAGGATGGAGCCTTATATAGCGCCAGGAGGTGAGACGTAGGCCACTAGTAGAGGTAGGAATGTTGTCGTTGGGAGGTCAGGTCCCTCTCAGATTCAGCCATTCTCACTAGTAGAAGTTGTCCAAGTTGATTTCAGGTCTGTACCAAGATACCCTTGTGTTGCAGTGTCTGTCAGTGTGAACATTAAAATTGTGATGGACTGATTACATCGTCTTCAAGTATCTTCTGCTTCTATCAACTTTTCTGTACTCGACTGAAGAAGCCTACTGTGTAGGCGAAACGTTTCAAAATAAAGATACCTAACTGTTGTAAAGTAAAACGACACAAGTGCAACTAATGTGACATTTTATTGTGGCAACGTTTCGCTCTCCAGGAGCTTTATCAAGCCATTACAAACAATACATGAACACAGAGGGTATATATAGGCTCAGAGTGAGGTGCAATACTAGTGAGGTACCATTTCGATGTTCACTAGTGGTGGTAGTAGTAGTAGTAGTAGTAGTAGTAGTGACAAAAGTAATACAATATGGTAGAGCAATTAATTCGTACATGAGAAAAAGGATATAAAAGCTATTACTTGGGTAACATAAAAATAGGTTGGACAAATATAGACTGGAAAGAGGCAGCTTGTTTTAGTGTTCACTCCTTGTATGTGCTTGTGTAGTATAACAGGAGAGACTGTGATGGCAGGGTTTACTGTTTTCAGGAGGATTCTTGCTAAGACTTCGGAGATGGTGAAACTGCCGTTGTTTTGTTTAATTGTATTCGACACAGCAATCAGTGCTGATTCGAGGCACTTGCGTCTAAGGAAATTAGTTTCTTAGATCACTAATTGGGCGTCTCTGAATTTCATGAGATGATTGGTGGAATTTCGGTGTTGTACACAGGCGTTGTTCAAGTTATCGTTCCTACATGCGTAAATGTGTTCATTGAGGCGGGTGTCGAGGTTTCTTGCTGTTTCACCTACGTAAATCTTGTCACAGCCTCCACAGGGTATAGTGTAAACTCCTGCATTGACTGGTTCGTGATGCTTGGATTTTGTCCTGGTTAGATCCTTTATTGAAGTGCTAGAAGCGATGGCGACTCTGGTGTTAGCTTGTGAAAGTACTTTTGAGACGTTCAGTGCAACCTGGCTGTTGGGAAGAATTATAACTTTGTTGGGAGTGGTGTTGGTGCATGGAGAATTAATGATCTGAAGAGCTCTTTTCTTGCAGTCTTTGATGAAAAAAGAAGGAAAATGTAACTCAGTGAAGGTTTGGTGAATGTATGTACATTCCTCGTCAAGAAACTCAGGACTACAAATTCGGTATGCTCTTAGGAAAAACCCGATGATGATGCCTCTTTTGGTCTTGGTATCTTGACTGGAATAGAAGTGTGTGAGATCATTTTTATTGGTGGGTTTCCGATAAACTTGAAATCTTAGGTTGTTGTCTACTTTGTGAATGAGGACGTCGAGGAAAGGTATCTTGTCATTGGACTCTTCTTCTAGTGTAAACTGGATCGCCGGTTCAACTGCGTTGAGCCTTGCCTGAAGATCCCGTACATCAAAACGTTCGGGAGTTATTACGAGGACGTCGTCCACGTAACGTAACCAAGTGACACTTGAAGGGATAATGTTGGCGAAGTGTTCGGACTCCAGGTGTTCCATGTATAAGTTGGCTAGGACGGCACTGATGGGGGACCCCATTCCCATGCCGTAGGTTTGTTTGTAGACCTTGTTATTGAAAGAAAAACAGTTGAAATTAACACAGAGTTCAATCAAGTCAACAAAATCTCCGGGAGGTAGAGGTCCTGATTGACTTTACGTCGTAGAACCTCGATGGCTTTTTTGGTAGGTACTTTTGTGAAGAGCTCTTCGGATCATTAATTCTCCACGCACCAACACCACTCCCAACAAAGTTATAATTCTTCCCAACAGCCAGGTTGCACTGAACATCTCAAAAGTGCTTTCACAAGCTAACACCAGAGTCGCCATCGCTTCTAGCACTTCAATAAAGGATCTAACCAGGACAAAATCCAAGCATCACGAACCAGTCAATGCAGGAGTTTACACTATACCCTGTGGATGAACATCAAAATGGTATACAATACCGACAGGTTGTTAGGTAAGACACATATGCAACAGTTAGACAACTTTATTCCGAAAACGTTTCGCCTACACAGTAGGCTTCTTCAGTCGAATACAGAAAGTAGGCAGGAACAGTAGAGATGTGAAGACGATGTAATCAGTCCATCACCCTTAAAGTCGTAGAATTTGAGGTTGTCAGTCCCTCGGCCTGGAGAAGTTCAGTTCCATAGTCTATGGAACTGAACTTCTCCAGGCCGAGGGACTGACAACCTCAAATTCTACGACTTTAAGGGTGATGGACTGATTACATCGTCTTCACATCTCTACTGTTCCTGCCTACTTTCTGTATTCGACTGAAGAAGCCTACTGTGTAGGCGAAACGTTTTCGGAATAAAGTTGTCTAACTGTTGCATATGTGTCTTACCTAACATACCCTGTGGAGGCTGTGACAAGATTTACGTAGGTGAAATAGCAAGAAACCTCGACACCTGCCTCAATGAACACATTTACGCATGTAGGAACAATAACTTGAACAACGCCTGTGTACAACACCGAAATTCCACCAATCATCTCAAGAAATTCAGAGACGCCCAATTAGTGATCAAAGAAACTAATTTCCGTAGACGCAAGTGCCTCGAATCAGCACTGATCGCTGTTTCGAATACAATTAAACAAAACAACGGCAGTTTCACCATCTCCGAAGTCTTAGCAAGAATCCTCCTGAAAACAGTAAACCCTGCCATCACATAGTCTCTCCTGTTATACTACACAAGCACATACAAGGAGTGAACACTAAAACAAGCTGCCTCTTTCCAGTCTATATTTGTCTAACCTATTTTTATGTTACCCAAGTAATAGCTTTTATATCCTTTTTCTCATGTACGAATTAATTGCTCTACCATATTGTACTACTACTACTACTACTACTACCACCACTACTACCACCACTACTACCACCACTACTACCACCACTACTACCACCACTACTACCACCACTACTACCACCACTACTACCACCACTACTACCACCACTACTACCACCACTACTACCACCACTACTACTACCACCACCACCACCACTACCACCACCACAACCACCACCACAATCACCACCACCACCATCACCACCACCACCCCCCCACACCACCACACACCACCACCCACCACTACCCACCACCACCACATCGAAATGGTACCTCACTAGTATTGCACCTCACTCTGAGCCTTTATATACCCTCTGTGTCCATGTATTGTTTGTAATGGCTTGATAAAGCTCCTGGAGAGCGAAACGTTGCCACAATAAAATATTGTACTACTACTACTACTACTACTACTACTACTACTACTACCACTACCACTACCACTACCACTACCACTACCACTACCACTACCACCACCACTACCACCACCACACACCACCACCACCACCACATCGAAATGGTACCTCACTACTATTGCACCTCACTCTGAGCCTTTATATACCCTCTGTGTCCATGTATTGTTTGTAATGGCTTGATAAAGCTCCTGGAGAGCGAAACGTTGCCACAATAAAATGTCACATTAGTTGCACTTGTGTCCTTTTACTTTACATATTGTCGGTAATTCTACCAACTTTATTACATACCTAACTGTTGCACATGTGTCTTACCTAACAACCTGTCGGTATTTTATACCATTTTAATGTTCAACAGTCTTAGTGCTGGTGTCAATGCCAACAATCTTATTATTGGTGTCAGTGCCATCACTGTCAGTACCAACAGTCTTAGTGCTGGTGTCAGTACCACCAGTCTTAGTGCTGGTGTCAGTACCAACAGTCTTAGTGCTGGTGTCAGCACCACCAGTCTTAGTGCTGGTGTCAGTACCAACAGTCTTAGTGCTGGTGTCAGTACCAACAGTCTTGGTGCTGGTGTCAATGCCAACAATCTTATTATTGGTGTCAGTGCCATCACTGTCAGTACCAACAGTCTCAGTACTGGTGTCAGTATCATGTGGGAGTTCGACACGTGGATTAGGTAAAGAAATACTCACGTAGGCTGGTAGTACGTATAATTACAGATAATGTGGGTTGCGCCCTTACAGCCGTGACCTGCCTCCTTGCTCACTCTCGTATAACTGACTGACTGACTGGCCGCCCACGTACCCATAGAGGGTCTTTGAATAATGCCAGGTCAGCGCAATATGAGTTCAGATAGTGACTCAGGCAGAGACGGTTGGTCGTGAGTCAACTGGCAGAGTGGTTACTGGTAACTGGTTACTACTACTGAGATCAGTACCAACAGTCTTAGTGCTGGTGTCAGTACCAACAGTCTTAGTGCTGGTGTCAGTACCACCAGTCTTAGTGCTGGTGTCAGTACCAACAGTCTTAGTACTGGTGTCAGCACCACCAGTCTTAGTGCTGGTGTCAGCACCACCAGTCTTAGTGCTGGTGTCAGTACCACCAGTCTTAGTACTGGTGTCAGCACCACCAGTCTTAGTGCTGGTGTCAGCACCACCAGTCTTAGTGCTGGTGTCAGCACCACCAGTCTTAGTGCTGGTGTCAGCACCACCAGTCTTAGTGCTGGTGTCAGCACCACCAGTCTTAGTGCTGGTGTCAGCACCACCAGTCTTAGTGCTGGTGTCAGCACCACCAGTCTTAGTGCTGGTGTCAGCACCACCAGTCTTAGTGCTGGTGTCAGCACCACCAGTCTTAGTGCTGGTGTCAGTACCACCAGTCTTAGTGCTGGTGTCAGCACCACCAGTCTTAGTGCTGGTGTCAGTACCACCAGTCTTAGTGCTGGTGTCAGCACCACCAGTCTTAGTGCTGGTGTCAGCACCACCAGTCTTAGTGCTGGTGTCAGCACCACCAGTCTTAGTGCTGGTGTCAGCACCACCAGTCTTAGTGCTGGTGTCAGCACCACCAGTCTTAGTGCTGGTGTCAGCACCACCAGTCTTAGTGCTGGTGTCAGCACCACCAGTCTTAGTGCTGGTGTCAGCACCACCAGTCTTAGTGCTGGTGTCAGCACCACCAGTCTTAGTGCTGGTGTCAGCACCACCAGTCTTAGTGCTGGTGTCAGCACCACCAGTCTTAGTGCTGGTGTCAGCACCACCAGTCTTAGTGCTGGTGTCAGCACCACCAGTCTTAGTGCTGGTGTCAGCACCACCAGTCTTAGTGCTGGTGTCAGCACCACCAGTCTTAGTGCTGGTGTCAGTACCGTTAGTGTCAGCGCCAGCAGTCAGCTTCATTAACTTAAGCCAAACCTAACTTACCCTTCAAGGTGGTAGCTTCGAGCTTGTAAAAAGCTCTTCATCCAAGGAGTAGGAGCTATTAATCGCCTTGGATCAATCCAAGTGCTGTGCGTCTCTTAGCTATATAACATAAACCAGTAATAATAATAATGTTATGGTAAATAAAGTTTACAGAGGCGTCCAATAATTATGATGTCTAGTGAACGTTGATGGATTCATATTAAATATTGTTTTTACGCAAGAAGTGGCCAGAGTTGCCTTAATAACCCCTCTTAATAACTGCCTGCCTGCCTTGCCTTGCCTTGCCTTGCCTTGCCTTGCCTTGCCTTGCCTTGCCTTGCCTTGCCTTGCCTTGCCTTGCCTTGCCTTGCCTTGCCTTGCCTTGCCTTGCCTTGCCTTGCCATACCTTGCAATGCCTTGCCTTGCCTGTCTTGCTTGCCTTGCCTTGCCTTGCCTTGCCTTGCCTGCCTGTCTTGCTTGCCTTGCCTTGCCTTGCCTTGCCTGCCTGCCTGCCTGCCTGCTTGCTTTTGCCTGCCTGCCTGCCTACCTGCCTCACACATTAATAAAGTCAACTCTGGTGATATATTGGCTGTCACATCCCACCTGGTCCTGATTCTCTCTACAATCCACTTAGTTCATCCATCATCCGCCTCATTCTAAGTCTGTTTTGGTCAGCCATTGCTGCAGCAGGCTGGCAGGCATCAGCCAGCCTGTGAGTGTCAAACATAAGTCTGGTAAGTTTTACACTTTGACTGGAGTATTATTTATAAGGGGGGGGGAGGTGTCAAGGCATAGTTCCTGGTCCAATCATGTGCAGATGTTATCCTGGGTTATTTACCCTCCAAGGTTAAAAATCCCAAGATTGTAATAATATTGTAATACACCAGCAGACTCCCACCAAGGCAGGGTGATCCAAAGAAAAAGTTTTTCTCTTTACCGAGTAATTTATAGAGGAGAAGAGGTTACTAATCCCTTGCTGCTGGCATTTAGTGTCCTCTTAAGAGGATTCTTCTCCACTTCCCCATTGAGAATATTAATAATTTTCACATACAGTAGTCGCACCTTATCTGCAGGGGATACATTCCAAGACCTGCCATGGATACCAGAAACCCTGGAAGGGTTGATATTTATTGTGGCACTTCATTCCATGGACTTCTGGCATAGCTGATGGCATCTGCAATGTTACATTTATTACAAAAGTTTGGTACTGCCAGGTTGTAGTCAAAGTACATTGATGCATTCAAATGTAACTACACACTCTTCATGTGTAATTATACTTGTATGACTTAATAACTCAGCGATCCAGTGGAGTTATATTTGGAGGTAAAAATATAACTTTTACATGTGGGTTCACATCCAGAAAAGCTTCTGTATGAGAACAGGAATTAAGAGTGAGGAGAACCATGAATGCAAGGTTCTTGCTGCCTTAACTTCAGGAATAAAATGATGCATAAACCAGTCAATAAATTCCTGTCATTCATGCTGACTGGTTTAACTTTCAAGTTGCTGGTAAGGTGCTTTTATCTACACCTTTCAAAGCACGAGGATTCTTGGAGTGGTAAATAACCATGGGCTTACACTTGACCTGTTCATTACCACAGAGGAACAAGATGAAGTGATCCTTTGCTGCCTTGAAGCCCAGTCAACTTTTCTCTTGCTAACTGATATAAGTTCCTGTTAGCATTTTCTTCCAAAACCCACTTGTTTCATCAGCATTAACCCTTTAACTGTCGCATCCCCCAATCCTGAGGTGTCTCCTGGTGTCGCAAAATTTAAAAAAAAAAATAATTTTTTCTTATGAAATGATAGAGAATCTTTTCCCGATTGTAATGACACCAAAAAAAAAAAAAACGAAATTTGATGGAAAACTGACGGAATTATGCTCTCGCGAAGTTAGCGACTTCGGCGCTGTTTACAAATCGGCGATTTCGCCCACTTTGAGCCCTATTTTCGGCTAATTCCCTTATTCCAGTCACCCAAACTCATAGCTATTTCTTTAGACTCCATTTTTTTCTATCGATTGAGTACAAGAAACTGCCCATTTACTGATTTCAATTACCTAATAATGTGGTCAGAAATTTGCAATTTGGCCAATTTCACGAAAACTGAAAAAATATGACAATTTCAAAATAAGGTCCAGAATGAACAATGCAGACATTCCTGGCTCTAAAATAACATTTTCTTTGTTCATCAGTCACGTCTCCAGGCCCCTCTGATATTACTCTTGCTGTCTATTTTGAATTTTTATTCAAACAAAAAATAGAAGACTTACTATTATGCAGACTACTGCAATACTGTAATAATTGTATAAATAACATCAACCCATTCATGACTGCATATTAGAATGGCTAGTTGGACATTTATTGGACAATGGCATCATTTGTTTACTTTTGAACACTGGCAAAAATCAAACATTTCCCCTACTTTGAGCTCCATTTCTAGGTTCTTTTTATAGTAAAATCAGTCAAAAACACCTCTATTTCTATAATATGTTTTCCATTCTATCAAATGAGACCAAGAAAACGAGAATACAACCATAAATACTATACGAAAATACGCCACAAAGTCAGCATTTTAATTAAAAAAAATGGTCAGTTTTTTTTTCTCATTATGCACTGCATGCTCCAGGATTTTTTTTATATGGTGCACACTGACCACACAGACCCATTCTCTCACATGTGGGCCTACCAGCTTTCTCTTGCTTGATTTGAAGCCGCTAGAATTTATGAGTATATATACGTCAAACACGGTACCTCGTAAGACGTATATATACGGCCGCGACAGTCAAAGGGTTAAACATTTACTGTGGCTTGTAGCCATCCTCAGAAATAATTTCTGCAATTCAGCAGGGAAATTACTTACTGCTTTGTGATTAGCTGAAGCACTTTCACCAGAAAACTTTATATTATTATGTAACTTATTATGTAACTTAAACTTTTGGAAGCATACAGTGCTAAACACATTCAAATCAAATCAAGTTTATTCTCTATAAGGGTTACAATGTGGGGTTTACAGGTTTTGGGTATTGTGTGGTTTACATGTTATAAAATACTAATTACAGAGGGGGCCACTAGGACACCTAGCATGGCTAGGCATTTCAGGCAGACTTACATTAATTCTTAACATTAAATCCTTACAGATTAAGGTATTAAGGCTAGGTGACTACATTATAATTTGTGAGTTTAGCAATGTGAATGCTTTTGTTTTGGCACAATACAAAGTGTCTATATTGGAGTATCATAGGCAAACTTATGACTAGTTAGGATTCATTATTTTAAGATTAAGATTAGTATTTCTGTGTTTATAGTCAGTGGGTGAGTGAGTGTAATTGTGAACCACCAGGTGGTTATCATGTAGTTAGTTGTCAGGGTGTATCAGGGAGATAAGATGTTTTCTAACTGTAGTTTTGAAAGTGATGAATGTATCTGCAGTTCTAGAGTTTTCAGGTAGGGTGTTCCAGATTTCAGGTCCTTTGAAATACATTGAATTTTTGTAAAGGTTTAGTCGGACACAGGGGATGTCAGAGATGTTTGTGTCTGGTGTTATGCCTGTGGATCCTGTCACAACTATCAAGAAAGCATTGTAGGTCAAGGTTAATATTGGAATTTAAGGTCCTGTAGATATAGATTGCACAGTAGTAAGTGTGGATGTTCTGAACAGGGAGTAAGTTTAGATCTATGAAGAATGGAGGGGGGGGTTGCCAGGGATTGGATTTAGTGATTATTCTTACTGCGGCTTTTTGTTGGGTTATTATTGGCTTTAGGTGTGTTGCTGCAGTTGAACCCCAAGCACAGATAGCATAGGTGAGGTATTGATATATAAGTGAATGGTAGTGTGAGAAGGGCAGTTTGCGGCACGTAGTATCGTATCTTGGAGAGGATCCCAACCGTTTTGGATACTTTTTTTGTTATGTGTTGGATATGGGTGCTGAAATTTAGGTTGTTGTCGAGGTATAGGCCTAGGAATTTGCCCTCATTATGTCTGGCAATTAGTCTTCCTTCCTCATCACACACTGTTTTATACAACACTAAGGCTTTTTCCTTAAGATGAAATTAAGTGGTGCACCATTTCTTTGTACAGTGGACCCCCTCATACCGATGGCACCACATAACGATTAATCCGCATACCGCTTGCTTTAATCGCAAAAATTTTGCCTCGCATACCGCTTAAAAACCCGCTCACCAATTTTCGTCCGAGACGCGTCCAATGTGCGCCCTCAGCCAGCCTCACATATGCCGCCCGTGCCATTGTTTACCAGCCAGCCTCTGCGGTAACATCCAAGCATACAGTCGGAATATTTCGTATTATTACAGTGTTTTCGGTGCTGTTTCTGGAAAATAAGTGACCATGGGCCCCAAGAAAGCTTCTAGTGCCAACCCTACACCAATAAGGGTGAGAATTCCAATAGAAATGAAGAAAGAGATCATTGATAAGTATGAAAGTGGAGTGCTTATCGCCGACCTGGTCAGGTTGTACAAGAAACCCCAATCAACCATCGCTACTATTGTGGGCACCAGAAAGGCAATCAAGGAAGCTGTTCTTGCCAAAGGTTTAACTGTGTTTTCGAAACAAAGATCGCAAGTGATGGAAGATGTTGAGAGACTCTTAATGGTGTGGATAAATGAAAAACAGCTAGCAGGAGATAGCGTCTCTCAAGCGATCATAAGCGAAAAGGCTAGGAAGTTGCATGAGGATTTAATTAAAAAAATGCCTGCAACTAGTGCTGATGTGAGTGAATTTAAGGCCAGCAAAGGTTGGTTTGAGAGATTTAAGAAGCGTAGTGGCATACATAGTGTGATAAGGCATGGTGAGGCTGCCAGTTCGGACCACAAAGCGGCTGAAAAATATGTGCAGGAATTCAAGAAGTACATAGAGACTGAAGGACTGAAACCTGAACAAGTGTTTAATTGTGATGAAACAGGCCTGTTTTGGAAGAAAATGCCAAGCAGGACCTACATTACTCAGGAGGAAAAGGCACTCCCAGGACATAAGCCTATGAAAGACAGGCTTACTTTGTTGATGTGTTCCAATGCTACTGGTGATTGCAAAGTTAAGCCTTTATTAGTGTATCACTCTGAAACTCCCAGACCGTTCAGGCAAAAGAATGTCCTCAAGGAGAATTTGTGTGTGCTGTGGAGGGCAAACAGTAAGGCATGGGTCACTAGGGACTTTTTCTATGACTGGTTACACCATGCATTTGCCCCCAATGTGAAAGATTACCTAACTGAAAAGAAATTAGAACTTAAGTGCCTCCTGGTGTTAGACAATGCCCCTGGTCATCCTACAGACGTGGCAGAGCGACTTTATGGGGACATGAAATTCATTAAGGTGAAGTTTTTGCCTCCTAATACCACTCCTCTCCTGCAGCCCATGGACCAGCAGGTTATTGCAAACTTCAAGAAACTGTACACAAAAGCTCTGTTTGAAAGGTGCTTTGTAGTGACCTCAGAAACTCAATTGACTCTAAGAGAGTTTTGGAGAGAGCACTTTAATATCCTCAATTGTGTAAACCTTATAGGTAAGGCTTGGGAGGGAGTGACTAAGAAGACCTTGAACTCTGCTTGGAAGAAACTGTGGCCAGAATGTGTAGACAAAAGGGATTTTGAAGGGTTTGAGGCTAACCCTGAGAGGATTATGCCAGTTGAGGAATCCATTGTGGCATTGGGAAAGTCCTTGGGGTTGGAGGTTAGTGGGGAGGATGTGGAAGAGTTGGTGGAGGAGGACAATGAAGAACTAACCACTGATGAGCTGATAGATCAACTTCAAGAGTAAGAGGCCAGACCTGAGAAAACTGGTTCAGAGGAGGGGAGAGAGAAATTGAAGAAGTTGCCTACTACAAAGATTAAGGAAATCTGTGCAATGTGGCTGAAAGTGCAAACCTTTATGGATAAGTATCACCCTCACACAGCTATTGCAAGCCGTGCTGGTGACTATTACACTGACAATGTTGTGAAACACTTTAGGGAAGTCATAAAGGAACGAGAGGTACAGGCCACTATGGACAGATATGTTGTGCGAAAGAAGTCCAGTGACTCTGAAGCTGGTCCTAGTGGCATTAAAAGAAGAAGGGAAGTAACCCCAGAAAAGGACTCGACACCTCAAGTCTTAATGGAAGGGGATTCCCCTTCTAAACACTAACACACTCTCTCCCCTCCTCCCATCTCATCAATCATCACCAGATCTTCAATAAAAGTAAGTGTCATGTAAGTGTGCATGCCTTTTTCAGTTTGTGTGTATTAAAATTAACATTTCATGTGGTAAAAAAATTGTTTTTTTCATACTTTTGGGTCTCTTGCACGGATTAATTTGATTTCCATTATTTCTTATGGGGAAAATTCATTCGCATACCGATTATTTCGCATAACAATGACCCCTCTTGCACGGATTAAAATCGGTATGCGGGGGTCCACTGTATTTTGTTCAGTCCACCCAGTAAGTTTACTGTTTTATCTACCTGTTGTAGTGTGTCATTCTTTTCAGGAGGTGACAACCTGGGTTATTCATTGCATAAGCCCCATATATTTGCCTCATTCTTATTAATTGTACAGATCAATGTTTCATTAAGGACTTAAGCTCTCAGTCTTCACGACTTTTAAGCTTGTCTAATATCTCAGTTTTCTTCATAACATGAAGACTTGAACACTTAAACATTACTAGCATCACTCACATGTCTCTTGAGTGCCATGGTTGATTTGTAGATACAAGATATGGTAATGAAAAGACCAAAACTCAGTTCACAAACACAGATCTGGGAATCGTATGGGATAACTATGTACAGGGCACCGAGACGGGGGTGGCAGGGGAGGAAGGTTATGTTCCAGGCTAACGCCATAAAGCGGAAATCGCCGTAAAGTGGCGCACACTTTTTTTCCACTTATAAATGCATAGAAATAGTGGTACCCCAAGTTTCGAACTGCTCCCAACTCGAACGATTAAGTAAGTGTACAGTATTTGTGTAAGTGCATTTGTAAGTGTATTTTTGGGGGTTTAAAATGGACTAATCTAATTTTCGTTATTCCTTATGGGAACAAATTCGTTTGCTATTGGCACTCGAACAGCATTCTGGAATGAAATAAATTTGAAACTCGGGGGCACCACTGTACTAGGTAACAAATTTACACTAAAATATATTAAGTTAGCAATAGAACTTGGCATTAAAAAAAATAAGAACGTAAAATACACACACAGTACACTCATTACTTACCTTAAAATATTTGTAGTCTTAATCTAGGGTGAGACGAATAGTATTTATTGTAAGAAATCAAGTGTGGTATGTATGGTAGTCAGCCAGGCTACCATACCAGGCCACCCCACCCACACACACCATTCTATGACATTTAAGTGTCCCAGAGTGATAAAATATATACACAGTTCACTCATTACTTAGCTTAAAATATTTGTAGTCTTAATGTAGGGTCAGAGGTGAGTAAACGAGATAAAATGAATAAGTGAGAGAGAGAAGGAGTGCATGAGAGAGGACAGGCATGGAGTTATGTAAACAAACCAGGCAAACGCAACATTCTGTAAACAAACCAGGCGAACACTTCTCGTTTGTGTACAAGTTACATTGTGTAAAGTTGTCTTTACATTGATACGGTAGAATAAATAAAGAGGAACACTCCCATTCTCATGTAGTACCTCTACTTGCGAGCGCATCCACATGTGAGTTTTTCCAAATACGAGCAGTCGATGGGTCGATTTTTTTTTCCATACATGAGCAAAATTTCCATAAGCGAGCAGACCTCAAGGCAGGTTCCTGGATGCTGGTGAGGGACTCCTGCTCTTGATCTCGGGAATTGTATCTCATTTGTTTGTTGGACTATCTTATTGAAACTTGGGCAATGTATGATGGAAAGATGCTTCTTAACGTACACCAAAAATGAAAGAAATCTAAGCATAAATAATGGGGTTCACTTCTCAGCAATTAGCCACCCCTTAGCGGTATTTTCGTATGGTTTTTATGGTTGTACATATTCTCATTTTTTTGGTCTCACTTGATAAAATGGAAGATATATTACAGAAATAGATATGATTTTGATGGCTTTCATGACGAAAAGTACCTTGAAATTGAGCTCGACACAGGAGAAATGTTAGATTGTTATGGCTATGTTCAAGAGTAAACAAATAACGTCACTGTCCATTCCAATATGCAGTCGTGAATGGGTTGACATTATTTATACAATTATTGCAATAAGGCATAACAGTAAATCTTACATTTTTTGTGTGAATAAAAATTACAAATTATTTATAAAATAATAATAATAATAGTACGTATAATAATACATATATAATATAATAAGAATAATAATAAAATACAATAAGAATAATAATACATATAATAATAATGCATATATAATAATAATAATAATGTACTACATAATAATAATTATAATAGACGGTTTCAAAATGCTGTCACTAGATGGCAGTGTTTACCACAACATAGAGGGAGTGGTTGTGCCCACCTTCACCTGTTACATAATGGCATATTTTGTTCATTCTAGAGTATATATCAGTTTCTATGTTATTTATATTGTTTATTATTTCACATTAGATAAACTGTGATAAATAAATAAGCTGTAGAGTTGATGATAGCGAAATATTCAAGAAGTATTTTGTCATGTATTTTGACTGTCGCAAGCCCCATTCTGAAACTGGCATTCTGTCGAAAAAGTTTTGGAAAATATTTTTTTTTTTCTTATGAAATGATAGAGAATATATTTTCCCGATCACAATGACACAAAAAGTATGAAATTTGATGGAAAACATAGGGAATTATGCTCTCGCGAAGTTAGTAGTCTCGACGATGTTTACGCATTGGCTATTTCACCCACTTTGAGTCCTATTTTCAGCCAATTCCAGTGTACTAGTCGACAAAAATCATATCTATTTCGCTAGAACTCCATTTTTTTCTATTGAATGAGTACAAGAAACCACCCATTTACCAATTTCAACTATCCAATAAGGTGGTCAAAAATTGGCAATTTTGCCAATTTCACACAAATTTCACAAGATGCCAATTTCCAGATAGGGTCCAGAATAAACAAGACAGACATTCCTGGCACTAAAACAACATTTTCTCTGTTCATTAGTCACGTTCCCACGCCCCTCTTACATCTCTCTTTTCCACTTTGAATTTTTATTCACACAATAAATAGAAGATTTACTGTTACGCAGACTACTGCAATAGTGTAGAAATGGTATAAATAATATCAGCGCATTTGTGAAAGAATATTAGACTCACCAGTTGACGTGTATTGGACACTTGGCATGATTTGCTTACTTTTGAACTTTGGTAAAAATCTAACATTTCTGCTACTTTGAGCTCAATTTCAAGGTACTTTTCATTGTGAAACCAATTAAAATCATCTCAATTTCTGTAATATGTCTGCCATTCTATAAAATGAGACCAGGAAAACTAAAATACAACCATAAATACGAGAGGAAAATACTCTGCAAAGTCGCTGTTTTAAACCAAAAACACGGTCAAAGTTTTTTTCTCTCATTATGCACTGTGTGCTGCAGGATTTTTTTTATACTGTGCACACTGACCACATAGACCCATTCTTTCATATATAGGCCTACCAGCTCTCTCGCTAGATTTTAAGGTGCTGGAATTTAGGTGTACTAGTACGTCAATAACCCTGGTGCATAAGCTGTATTAGTACGTCAGAAACCCTGAAAGGGTTAAATGAGGAAAATTGACTCTGCAAACGAGCAAATCCAGTTGCGAGCAAGGTCATGGAACGGATTAAACTCGCAAGTAGAGGTTCCACTGTAACACCATTTTTAGAAGAAATGACGCTCTGAGTAAAGGCATACGAAAAGAATGATATTCTACATTTACCGCCAGTAACACATTTTCTCTTATGTTGGGCTAGAGAAAACGTTATTCTTGCTGTCACTTGTACAAGTCGTCTGGCTACCACATCTCATGTTTATGTTTATTCTACTGTGGGGTTTATTTATTATCTTTATATGTTACATATTGTGTTTATTATATAATTTTGAAAAAATATCATAGATGGATTAATGAAAATGTCTATATTAACCCTTTCAGGGTTTCGGCCGTACTAGTATGGCTTACGTGCCAGGGTCCTTGATGTACTAGTACTCATAAATTCTAGCGCCTTCAAATCTAGTGAGAGAAACCTCTTAGGCCTACTTATGAAAGAATGGGTCTATATGGTCAGTGTGCACATTATAAAAAAAATCCTGCAGCACATGGTGCATAATGAGAAAAAAAACTTTGACCGTGTTTTTGGATTAAAACAGCAACTTTGCACTGTATTTTCGTATGGTATTTATTGTTGTATTCTAGTTTTCCTGGTCTCATTTGATAGAATGAAAGACATTATAGAAATTGAGATGATTTTGACTGGCTTTACAATGAAAAGTACCTTGAAATTGAGCTCAAAGTAGCAGAAATGTTCGATTTTTACCGAAGTTCAAAAGCAAACAAATCATGCTAAGCGTCCAATACACGTCAACTGGTGAGTCTAATACTGTATTCTTTCACAAGTGCACTGATATTATTTATACCATTTCTACACTAATGCGGTAGTCTGCATAACAGTAAATCTTCTGTTTTTTGTGAGAATAAAAATTCAATGTGGAAAAAAGAGAGATGTAAGAGGGGCGTGGGGACATGACTAATGAACAGAGGAAATGTTATTTTAGTGCCAGGACTGTCTTTCTTGTTTATTCTGGACCCTGTTCGGAAATTGGCATCTTTTGAAATTTGTGTGAAATTGGCAAAATTATTAAATTCTGACCACTTTATTGGATAGTTGAAATCGGTAAATGGGTGGTTTTGTGAAGGCTTACTCAGCCCTGTAATAACTTCAGACAGTATTACCAAGGCTGGCTCCTCCTCAGGAAAATTAATGAATAGAAAAAGAAATAATAACAGACAAACATAAACACTTTATTATATAGAAAATATAAAATATAAAACACTTAAATATGAATTATTAATCCTACATTAAAGAAAATGAAAAATGAAAAATATAAATGATAACTGAATTCAACGCTAATTTAAAACTTGGGTGTCTGGTGTTGGTGACACTGTGTTGTTGAAATCGTAGCCGTTGCTGATGATGGGGGGGGGGTCGCAGGTGTTGGTTACAACCCACCGGTTCGTTCTTCACAGTATAGCCGTGAGTATTATATCCCGATGACAGGAAAGCAGGTTCTTTACCACTGCAATGATGAGGGGTTACGTCCTGCAATTTCATACAGGTGCACAGGTAATTAAATCCAAAAAGGGGAAGTCTCAGGACGTTAGTCCATCTCCATCAGTTCTACTCGTTGATTGGCAGGTGACCCTCTCTGTCATCCAAGAGTAGTGCTGGAAGCTGTGAGTCTAGTGATTACTGTTTGGACCGGAGCCCCACACGTCACCTTTCGGGGGGGGGGGGGAAGAAGGAGGGGAAGGGATAGTGGGAGCTAGACTGACCCTACCTTAACAAGCAGCCGGCAGTCAAACTATCACTTTCGGGGTGGGGGAAAAAAGGCGGGAATAGCGGGAGCTTGACTTACCCTACCTTAACAAGTAGCTGGCAATGAAACTATCACTTTCGGGGAGGGGGAAAAAAGGTGGGAATAGCGGGAGCTTGACTTACCCTACCTTAACAAGTAGCCGGCAATGAAACTATTGTTACTATATACTCCCTCGCTACTCCTATCTATTGAACTTTTCCCTCACAGGTTTCTTGTACTCATTCGATAGAAAAAATTGAGTTCTAGTGAAATAGGTATGATTTTTGTCGACCAGTACACTGGAATTGGCCGAAAATAGGGCTCAAAGTGGGCAAAATCGCCGATGCGTAAACATTGTCGAGACCGCTAAGTTCACGAGAGCATAATTCCGTAAGTTTTCCATCAAATTTCTTACTTTTGGTGTCATTATTATCAGGAAAAGATTCTCTATCTTTTCATAAGAAAAAATAATTTTTTTTTTTTGAAATTTGGGGGACCCTGAGAACAAGTCTGAGAGGGCCTGTGGACCCTGAAAGGGTTAATGTAACATACGACATTTAACCCTTTCAGGGTCCAAGGCCCAAATCTGGAGTCACGCACCAGTGTCCAAGAATTTTCAAAAAAAAAAATTTATTTTTTCTTATGAAATCGTAGAGAATCTTTTTGTGAAGGTAATAAAACAAAAAGTACGAAATTTGGTGGAAAATTGACGAAATTATGCTCTCGCGAATTTTGATGTGTCAGCGATATTTACGAATCGGCGATTTTGCCGACTTTGATTCCCATTTTAGGCCAGTTACATTATTCCAATCAACCAAATTCATAGCTATTTCACTAGTATTACTTCTATTCCATCGATTGAGCACAAGAAATCGCCAATTCAACTGTTTCAACTACAAAATAAAGTGATCGGAAATTGTTAATTTGGCCAATTTAACACAAAGTTCAAAATATTCCAATTTCAAAATAGGGTCCAGAATGAACAATGTAGGCATTCCTGGCACTAAACTAACATTTCCTCTGTTCATTAGTTATGTTTTGAGGCTTTACAAACAAATTCCATTTTGATTTTTTATTCACATAATGAATTTTTATTCACACCAAAAAATAGAAGATTTACTGTTATGCAATACTGTAATAATTGTATAAATATCATCACCATATTTGTGAATGTATATTAGACCCACCAGCTGACGTGTATTAGATGTGTGAGGTCGCTTGTTTACTCTTGAATATCGGCAAAAATTTAACATTTCCGCTACTTTGAGCTCAGTTTCAAGCCATTTCCAATGCTAAAACCAATCAAAATCATCTCTATTTCTGTAATATGTCTTCCATTCTATCAAATGAGACCAAGAAATCGCAAATACAACTATAAAAAACATACGAAAAAACACTGCAAAATTGCTGTTTTAATCGAAAAATCATGATTTCATTTTTTTCTCTCATTATACACAGTGTGCTGCAGGATCTGTTTTATGTGGTGCACACATACCACATAGATGTATTCTCTCATATCTAGGCCCAAATGTGCCACTCACAGTTTATCAGAGTGAGCTGAGCTCATGGTGTAGATCTACGGTTTGGACCCTGAACATAAAGCCGTAGATCTACGGGACGGACCCTGAAAGGGTTAATGACTCAGTGATTATTATTGAGTATTATCATCATCATTACTAATATGATATCTTGAGACATAAGACACTCATAGTGATTTTAATCCTTTGACTGTTTTGGTCGTATATATACATCTTATGAGCCACCGTGTTTGACGTATATACATATACTCAAAAATTCTAGCGGCTTCAAATCAAGCAGGAGAAAGCTGGTAGGCCCACATGTGAGAGAATGGGTCTGTGTGGTCATTGTGTACCATATAAAAAAAAATCCTGCAGCACGCAGTGCATAATGAGAAAAAAAACTGACTTTTTTTTTATTTTCATATAGTATTTATGGTTGTACATGTATTCTCGTTGTCTTGGTCTCATTTGATAGAATGGAAAACATATTATAGAAATAGAGGTGAAAAGGAAAAGAACCTTGAAATGGAGCTCAAAGTTGGGGAAATGTTTGATTTTTGCTGATGTTCAAAAGTACAGTGGACCCCCTGTTATCAGCCGGTTCTCTTATCGGCCAACTCGGTTATCGGCTGGTTTTTCGGCGCCCGATTATTGGCCATTCGCTTGGTTATCAGCCGTTTGGGACGTGTCCATTCACCGGCTGGGGCCGCTTGCATGTCAGTTTGGCTGTTTTCTCTCTCCTTCACATCTATGGTGTTTCTCACTTTTTTTCTACAGGGGTACCACTAGCAAGTTTCTTTGGGCTCATGGCAGCTTATTTCACAGTCCCACAAGCACTAAACACAACGAAATAATCATAAAATGCATGAATGAGAGCGCAGGTTAGTGTTCACTCGAGCATAAACAAAGCTAGACTGCTCATGGCGCCTGTGCGGGGACGCGGACAGAGCGGGCGGCAGACAGGTCCCATACCCGGCGGTCCGAAAATAGGGGCGCATTCGATAATAGGGACACAGTTTATCCGAAAAAATGGTCCTATTTTCGAAACGTTCGATATGTGATACATTCGATATTTGAGGTTCTACTGTATTTCTTTAGAACTCCATTTTTTCTATCGATTGAGTACAAGAAACTGCCCAGTTACTGATTTCAGCTACCCAATAACGTGGTCAGAAATTTGCAATTTGGCCAATTTCACGAAAATTAAAAAATATGACAATTTCAAAATGAGGTCCAGAATGAACAATGCAGACATTCCTGGCTCTAAAATGACATTTTCATTGTTCATCAGTCATGTCTCCAAGCCCCTCTGATATTACTCTTGCTTTCTATTTGAATTTTTATTCAAGCAAAAAATAGAAGATTTACTGTTATGCAGGCTACTGCAGTATTGTAATAATTGTACAAATAATGTCAACCATTCATAACTGCATATTAGAATGGCTACTTGGACATTTATTGGAATTTTGAATTTTGGCAAAAATCAAACATTTTCCCTACCTTGAGCTCCATTTCAAGGTTCTTTTCATAGTAAAACCAATCAAAATCTATAATATGTTTTCCATTCTATCAAATGAGAGCAAGAAAATGAGAATACAACTATAAATACTATACGAAAGTAGACTACAAATTTGGCATTTTAAATAAAAAGAACGTTCAGAGTTTTTTTTTTTCTCATTATGCAATGTGTGCTGCAGGATTTTTTTTTATATGGTGCACACTGACCACACAGACCCATTCTCTCACATGTGGGCCTACCAGCTTTCTCCTGCTTGATTTGAAGCCGCGAGAATTTATGAGTATATATACATCAAACACGGTGGCTCTTGAGATGTATATATATGACCGAAACAGTAAAAGGGTTAAAACTGTAGTGTAGGTGCACCTCTGGCAAGACAGTGATGGAGTGAATGATGGTGGTGGTTCTTCTGTTTTAGGTCACCCTTGGTGGGAGGGTGTCAGTTAACAAAGTTGACTACAGCCCAGTAAACTCATCACGTAACGTACCTTTGATATAACAGATTTTTAAAATTATGGACAATATTTACTGGTTAAAGTGTACTTTTAGCAGCTTTGTTGTTAATGTTTATTGTACTATACCTGGAGATGGTTTTGGGGGGTCAATGCCCCTGCAACCTGGTCTGTGACCAGGCCTCAAATGGATCAGGGCCTGATCAGTCAGGCTGTTACTGCTGGCTGCACGCAAACCGACGTATGAACCACAGCCTGGCTGGTAGATACTGACTTGAGGTACCTGTCCAGCGCCTGCTTGAAGACAGTCAGGGGTCTATTGGTAACCCCCCTTATGTATGCTGGGAGGCATACATAAATAGTGTGTACACTACACTGGAGTACTTTACTGCTGTATCATTTTATTCTACACCTCCCCATGGAGAAAAATTATTCTGATTTAAGGGATACTTGGATAGTCACCCCCACTCCTATTAGTGCATAGGATTTACTGTATTGTATATTGCAAGATGATGCTCTGCTGGAGCCTGTAACACAAAACATTGAAGGTACATTATTTACAACTGCACACCAGGTAATATAACACCTTGCCTCCACAACTTGACCACTTTAACCACAGACAGGTGGATACATGCACTCTCACTCTCCCTCTCTCTTGCATGTGTGTGTACTCACCTACTCGCCTAGTTGAGGTTGCAGGGGTCGAGTCCGAGCTCCAGGCCCTGCCTCTTCACTGATCGCTACTAGGTCACTCTCCCTGAGCCGTGAGCTTTATCATACCTCTGCTTAAAGCTATGTATGGATCCTGCCTCCACTACATCGCTTCCCAAACTATTCCACTTACTGACTACTCTGTGACTGAAGAAATACTTCCTAACATCCCTGTGATTCATCTGTTCTTCAACTTCCAACTGTGTCCTCTTGTTACTGTGTCCAATCTCTGGAACATCCTGGCTTTGTCCACCTTGTCAATTCCTCTCAGTATTTTGTATGTCGTTATCATGTCCCCCCTATCTCTCCTGTTCTCCAGTGTCGTCAGGTTGATTTCCCTTAACCTCTCCTTGTAGGACATACCTCTTAGCTCTGGGACTAGTCTTGTTGCAAACCTTTGCACTTTCTCTAGTTTCTTTACGTGCTTGGCAAGGTGTGGGTTCCAAACTGGTGCCGCATACTCCAATATGGGCCTAACGTACACGGTGTACAGGGTCCTGAATGATTCCTTATTAAGATGTCGGAATGCTGTTCTGAGGTTTGCTAGGCGCCCATATGCTGCAGCAGTTATTTGGTTGATGTGCGCTTCAGGAGATGTGCCTGGTGTTATACTCACCCCAAGATCTTTTTCCTTGAGTGAGGTTTGTAGTCTCTGGCCTCCTAGACTGTACTCCGTCTGCGGTCTTCTTTGCCCTTCCCCAATCTTCATGACTTTGCACTTGGTGGGATTGAACTCCAGGAGCCAATTGCTGGACCAGGTCTGCAGCCTGTCCAGATCCCTTTGTAGTTCTGCCTGGTCTTTGATCGAGTGAATTCTTCTCATCATCTTCACGTCATCTGCAAACAGGGACACCTCAGAGTCTATTCCTTCCGTCATGTCGTTCACAAATACCAGAAACAGCACTGGTCCTAGGACTGACCCCTGCGGGACCCCGCTGGTCACAGGTGCCCACTCTGACACCTTGCCACGTACCATGACTCGCTGCTGTCTTCCTGACAAGTATTCCCTGATCCATTGTAGTGCCTTCCCTGTTATCCCTGCTTGGTCCTCCAGTTTTTGCACCAATCTCTTGTGTGGAACTGTGTCAAACGCCTTCTTGCAGTCCAAGAAAATGCAATCCACCCACCCCTCTCTCTCTTGTCTTACTGCTGTCACCATGTCATAGAACTCCAGTAGGTTTTTGACACAGGATTTCCCGTCCCTGAAACCATGTTGGCTGCTGTTGATGAGATAGTTGCTTTCTAGGTGTTCCACCACTCTTCTCCTGATAATCTTCTCCATGATTTTGCATACTATACATGTCAGTGACACTGGTCTGTAGTTTAATGCTTCATGTCTTCTGTCTCCTTTTTTTAAAGATTGGGACTACATTTGCTGTCTTCCATGCCTCAGGCAATCTCCCTGTTTCGATAGATGTATTGAATATTGTTGTTAGGGGTACACACAGCGCCTCTGCTCCCTCTCTCAATACCCATGGGGAGATGTTATCTGGCCCCATTGCCTTTGAGGTATCTAGCTCACTCATAAGCCTCTTCACTTCTTCCTCGGTTGTGTGCACTGTGTCCAGCACTTGGTGGTGTGCCCCACCTCTCCGTCTTTCTGGAGTCCCTTCTGTCTCCTCTGTGAACACTTCTTTGAATCTCTTGTTGAGTTCTTCACATACTTCACGGTCATTTCTTGTTGTCTCTCCTCCTTCCTTCCTTAGCCTGATTACCTGGTCCTTGACTGTTGTTTTCCTCCTGATGTGGCTGTACAACAGTTTCGGGTCAGATTTGGCTTTTGCTGCTATGTCATTTTCATATTGTCTTTGGGCCTCCCTTCTTATCTGTGCATATTCGTTTCTGGCTCTACGACTGTTCTCCTTATTCTCCTGGGTCCTTTGCCTTCTATATTTCTTCCATTCTCTAGCACACTTGGTTTTTGCCTCCCTGCACCTTTGGGTAAACCATGGGCTCATCCTGGCTTTTTCATTATTCCTGTTACCCTTGGGTACAAACCTCTTCTCAGCCTCCTTGCATTTTGTTGCTACATATTCCATCATCTCATTAACTGGCTTCCCTGCCATTTCTCTGTCCCACTGAACCCCGTTCAGGTAGTTCCTCATTCCTGTGTAGTCCCCTTTCTTGTAGTTTGGCTTCATTCGTCCTGGCCTTCCTGCTTCTCCCTCCACTTGTAGGTCTACTGTGTATTCGAAGCTTAAAACCACATGGTCACTGGCCCCAAGGGGTCTTTCATACGTGATGTCCTCGATATTTGCACTACTCAAGGTGAATACTAAGTCCAGCCTTGCTGGTTCATCCTCTCCTCTCCTCTCTCTTGTAGTGTCCCTTACGTGTTGGCACATGAAGTTTTCCAGTACCACCTCCATCATCTTAGCCCTCCATGTATCTTGGCCCCCATGTGGGTCCAAGTTCTCCCAATCGATCTCCTTGTGGTTAAAGTCACCCATGATCAGGAGCTTTGCCCTGCATGCATGAGCTCTTCTGGCCACTCTAGCCAGTGTGTCAACCATCGCTCTATTGCTCTCGTCGTACTCTTGCCTTGGCCTCCTGCTGTTCTGTGGTGGGTTATACATCACTGCTATTACCACCTTGGGACCTCCAGAGTGAAGTGTTCCCGCTATGTAATCACTTTCTTCTCCGCTGTCTCCTCTCTCCAGCTCATCAAAATTCCAGCGATTTTTGATCAGCAACGCCACTCCTCCACCCCCCCCTGTTCCCTCTGTCTTTCCTCAGGATTTGGTATCCCGTTGGAAAGATGGCATCTGTTATCATACCTGTAAGCTTGGTTTCTGTGAGAGCTATGATGTCCGGTGATGCTTCTTTGACTCTTTCATGCCACTCCTCCCACTTATTTGTTATTCCATCAGCGTTTGTGTACCATACCTTCAGTTTCCTTTCCAACACTGTGGTTTGGGGGGCCTGTGAGGGTGGGAGACCTGGTGGCATACTGTGGGATTCTATAGCTCGGTGTTGGGTGGAGACTGTGGGTCTCCACCCAACACCGAGCTATAGAATCCCACAGTATGCCACCAGGTCTCCCACCCTCACAGGCCCCCCAAACCACAGTGTTGGAAAGGAAACTGAAGGTATGGTACACAAACGCTGATGGAATAACAAATAAGTGGGAGGAGTGGCATGAAAGAGTCAAAGAAGCATCACCGGACATCATAGCTCTCACAGAAACCAAGCTTACAGGTATGATAACAGATGCCGTGTGTGTGTGTGTGTGTGCATGTACGCTCGTGTGTGTGTGTGTGTGTGTGTGTGTGTGTGTGTGTGTGTGTGTGTGTGTGTGTGCATGCGCGCTCGTGTGTGTGTGTGTGTGTGCATGTGCGCTCGTGTGTGTGTGTGTGTGTGTGTGTGTGTGTGTGTGTGTGTGCATGCGCGCTCGTGTGTGTGTACGCACAGGAGCTATGTCTCGACCCTTGCAACCACAAATAGGTGATTGTGTGCGTGCGCACACTCTCACACTCACTCACTCTCTCACCCCCTATCTTCACTATAATTAACAGTTGAATAAGAATATTAGGTTTTAACAAGTTATTTGACAATTATCCTGGGTTATTTTTTTCTGCAAGTTTGCTTGTTTATATTGATAATGTTTACTTATCTTTCAGTTCCCTGAACACAGCCTCAATAAACTAAACGAGAGGTTAATTCTCTTCCGCCACGACTACGACTCTCCTAACATTCTTCAGATCATCAACGCAGCTTCGGAAGTTACTCAGGACACTTTAGTTGAGATCGTCATGTCAGGTGAGTGGTTGATCACTCAGGCTGTTGGTGCTGGCCATGCACTCTCCTGTGTGTGTACCATAGCCTGGTGATCATCAAGTGTGTGGTGTTTGATCACTGGGGCTGTTGGTGCTGGCCATGCTCTCTCCTGTGTGTGTACCATAACCTGGTGACTATCAAGTGTGGTGTGTTTGATCAGCCAGGCTGTTACTAGGCCATTGTCTGGCTGGCCATCAACTAGTTACAGTACAAATACAAATTTTTATTTCTTTGTGGTAGAAAGTAATGTAGTTTACATGTAATAAAACATAGTTAGGCACAAAAATAAGCCATTAGTATGCAATGAATTTCAGACAAACTATTTCTACAGCTTAACCCTTTTAGGGTCCAGAGGCCAAATTTCAAGTGTGCACCAGGGTCCAAGAATTAAAAAAAAAAATTATTATTTTTTCTTATGAAATGGTAGAGAATCTTTTTCTGAAGGTAATAAAACAAAAAGTACAAAATTTGATGGAAAATTGACGAAATTATGCTCGCAGATTTTGATATGTCAGCGATATTTACGCATTGGCAATTTTTGCCGACTTTGACTCCTATTTTAGGCCAATTACATTATTCCAGTCGACCAAATTTTTAGCTTTTTCACTAGTATTACTTCTATTCTATCGATTGAGCACAAGAAATCGCCAAGTCAACTGTTTCAACTACAAAATAGTGATCGGAAATTGGTAATTTGGCCAATTTAATGCAAAGTTCAAAATATTCCAATTTCAAAACAGGGTCCAGAATAAACAATGCAGGCATTCCTGGCACTAAACTAACATTTCCTCTGTTTATTAGTTATGTTTTCAGGCTTTACAAATGAATTCCATTTTGATTTTTTATTCGCATAATGAATTTTTATTCAAACCAAAAAATAGATGATTTACTATTATGCAGTACTGTAATAATTGTATAAATAATATCACCACATTTTATTTTTTTTTTTTTTTTATTATCACACCGGCCGATTCCCACCAAGGCAGGGTGGCCCGAAAAAGAAAAACTTTCACCATCATTCACTCCATCACTGTCTTGCCAGAAGGGTGCTTTATACTACAGTTTTTAAACTGCAACATTAACACCCCTCCTTCAGAGTGCAGGCACTGTACTTCCCATCTCCAGGACTCAAGTCCGGCCTGCCGGTTTCCCTGAATCCCTTCATAAATGTTACTTTGCTCACACTCCAACAGCACGTCAAGTATTAAAAACCATTTGTCTCCATTCACTCCTATCAAACACGCTCACGCATGCCTGCTGGAAGTCCAAGCCCCTCGCACACAAAGCCTCCTTTACCCCCTCCCTCCAACCCTTCCTAGGCCGACCCCTACCCCGCCTTCCTTCCACTACAGACTGATACACTCTTGAAGTCATTCTGTTTCGCTCCATTCTCTCTACATGTCCGAACCACCTCAACAACCCTTCCTCAGCCCTCTGGACAACAGTTTTGGTAATCCCGCACCTCCTCCTAACTTCCAAACTACGAATTTTCTGCATTATATTCACACCACACATTGCCCTCAGACATGACATCTCCACTGCCTCCAGCCTTCTCCTCGCTGCAACATTCATCACCCATGCTTCACACCCATATAAGAGCGTTGGTAAAACTATACTCTCATACATTCCCCTCTTTGCCTCCAAGGACAAAGTTCTTTGTCTCCACAGACTCCTAAGTGCACCACTCACTCTTTTTCCCTCATCAATTCTATGATTCACCTCATCTTTCATAGACCCATCCGCTGACACGTCCACTCCCAAATATCTGAATACGTTCACCTCCTCCATACTCTCTCCCTCCAATCTGATATTCAATCTTTCATCACCTAATCTTTTTGTTATCCTCATAACCTTACTCTTTCCTGTATTCACCTTTAATTTTCTTCTTTTGCACACCCTACCAAATTCATCCACCAATCTCTGCAACTTCTCTTCAGAATCTCCCAAGAGCACAGTGTCATCAGCAAAGAGCAGCTGTGACAACTCCCACTTTGTGTGTGATTCTTTATCTTTTAACTCCACGCCTCTTGCCAAGACCCTCGCATTTACTTCTCTTACAACCCCATCTATAAATATATTAAACAACCACGGTGACATCACACATCCTTGTCTAAGGCCTACTTTTACTGGGAAAAAATTTCCCTCTTTCCTACATACTCTAACTTGAGCCTCACTATCCTCGTAAAAACTCTTCACTGCTTTCAGTAACCTACCTCCTACACCATACACCTGCAACATCTGCCACATTGCCCCCCTATCCACCCTGTCATACGCCTTTTCCAAATCCATAAATGCCACAAAGACCTCTTTAGCCTTATCTAAATACTGTTCACTTATATGTTTCACTGTAAACACCTGGTCCACACACCCCCTACCTTTCCTAAAGCCTCCTTGTTCATCTGCTATCCTATTCTCCGTCTTACTCTTAATTCTTTCAATTATAACTCTACCATACACTTTACCAGGTACACTCAACAGACTTATCCCCCTATAATTTTTGCACTCTCTTTTATCCCCTTTGCCTTTATACAAAGGAACTATGCATGCTCTCTGCCAATCCCTAGGTACCTTACCCTCTTCCATACATTTATTAAATAATTGCACCAACCACTCCAAAACTATATCCCCACCTGCTTTTAACATTTCTATCTTTATCCCATCAATCCCGGCTGCCTTACCCCCTTTCATTTTACCTACTGCCTCACGAACTTCCCCCACACTCACAACTGGCTCTTCCTCACTCCTACAAGATGTTATTCCTCCTTGCCCTATACACGAAATCACAGCTTCCCTATCTTCATCAACATTTAACAATTCCTCAAAATATTCCTTCCATCTTCCCAATACCTCTAACTCTCCATTTAATAACTCTCCTCTCCTATTTTTAACTGACAAATCCATTTGTTCTCTAGGCTTTCTTAACTTGTTAATCTCACTCCAAAACTTTTTCTTATTTTCAACAAAATTTGTTGATAACATCTCACCCACTCTCTCATTTGCTCTCTTTTTACATTGCTTCACCACTCTCTTAACTTCTCTCTTTTTCTCCATATACTCTTCCCTCCTTGCATCACTTCTACTTTGTAAAAACTTCTCATATGCTAACTTTTTCTCCCTTACTACTCTCTTTACATCATCATTCCACCAATCGCTCCTCTTCCCTCCTGCACCCACTTTCCTGTAACCACAAACTTCTGCTGAACACTCTAACACTACATTTTTAAACCTACCCCATACCTCTTCGACCCCATTGCCTATGCTCTCATTAGCCCATCTATCCTCCAATAGCTGTTTATATCTTACCCTAACTGCCTCCTCTTTTAGTTTATAAACCTTCACCTCTCTCTTCCCTGATGCTTCTATTCTCCTTGTATCCCATCTACCTTTTACTCTCAGTGTAGCTACAACGAGAAAGTGATCTGATATATCTGTGGCCCCTCTATAAACATGTACATCCTGAAGTCTACTCAACAGTCTTTTATCTACCAATACATAATCCAACAAACTACTGTCATTTCACCACATTTGTGAACGTATATTAGACCCACCACTTGACGTGTATTGGACGCGTGATGTCATTTGTTTACTCTTGAACATCTGCAAAAATTTAACATTTCTGCTGTTTTGAGCTCAGTTTCAAGCCATTTTCAGTACTAAAACCAATCAAAATCATCTCTATTTCTTTAATATATCTTCCATTCTATCAAATGAGACCAAGAAATCGCAAATACAACTATTAAAAAAACATAGGAAAAAACACTTCAAAGTTGCCGTTTTAATAAAAAATTACGGTCTCGTTTTTTTCTCTCATTATACACAGTGTGCTGCAGGATTTGTTTTATGTGGTGCACACATACCACATAGATGTATTTTCTCATATCTAGGCCCAAATTTACCGCTCACAGCTTATCAGAGTGAGCTAAGCTCATGGCGTAGATCTACGGTTTGGACCCTCAACTCAAAGCCGTAGAACTACGGCACGGACCCTGAAAGGGTTAAACTACTTAAGAATTAGACATAGACTGTTAAGTAGTATTTTTTAAGTACCTATCTACAGTTATATACCCAATAAGAAAGGTAGCTAATAAAGAGATATAACAGATGTAGCTACTTCAGTGTTCTTCTGTTTTGTGGAGTGATTGAACAGAGATGAAGATAGAACAAGTTACTTAGTTACAATAGAAATATAATGGGACAAGAGATGTGTCCTTTTACTTTACAACATAAGTTACAAGTACAACTAATGTGACATTTTTATTGTGGCAATGTTTCGCTTTCCAGGAGCTTTGTCAAGCTGTTACGGCTTGACAAAGCTCCTGGAGAACGAAACGTTGCCACAATAAAAATGTCACGTTAGTTGTACTTGTGTCCTTTTACTTTACTTTACGTATTGTCGTTAATTCTACCAACTTTATTACAACATGTAACTTATGTTGCCTCTTGAAGGTAGGTGGGGAGGGGTGATTATATTACTTCCTCTTATTTATGAATGGAGGGTGTTGAAGACTCTTAGTTACTCTACACAGGTTGGGTTCTCTTAGTGGACTCACTACACCCCTGCTTTTCATTGTGGGTATTTTGCACCATCTAGCAAGCCTTGTTTATTTGTAGGGAGTCATCTCAATGAGCAAATGTGGAACCAGTCCCACTGGAATTTTCCAGGTATCATTTATGATGTAATTTTTTCCATTCTGTCAAATGATACGAAGAAACAGCCAGTAAAACCATTAAAACTGTCTTGAGAAAATGCCACAAAATCACTGTTTTAACCCTTAAACGGTCCAAACAGATCGATGTTCAAATTCGTAGTGCTACAAAAGTAGATCTACTTTTTTTTACATATTTTCAAATATAACAAAAGAAAAATGTAGATAAAAGTTTTTTACACGTTTTCACATGTAAAACCAAAAAAAAAAAAGATCTACATTTTTTACATACTTTCAGATGTTGAAAAAACGTATATATACGTTTGGACCATTTAAGGGTTAAACCATGCACACTGTTTTGTTTTCCCATCATGCATTGCATGGTGCAGTTTTATATGGTGCACACTGGCCACACAGACCTGTTCACTCATGTCTAGGCCAAAATTTACCACTCGCAGCTTGAGTGAGCTGAGCTCATGACATAGAACTACGTGAGGGACCCCTGAGTTAGGTGATATAGTTCTATGTGATGGATACTGCCAGGGTTAATTGTGATATCTCACTTCTGGCAAGACATTAATGTTTTATCACTGATTTCATCATTGCTTAGTTAATCTTAAGTTAATTTTAAGCCAGCCCATAATGCTATGCATAGTATAAGTGGCTTTGGCATGCTGCTCTTATCTGTATTTTTTTGTACCTCTGTATGTGTGCTCAAATTGTTAATAAATAAATAAATAAATAAATAAATAAATATTTTGCTGTACCTTGGTGGCAGGACAGTGGTAGTTGTGTTGAACAGTAGTGTTATGTTGGATAAGTGTAACAAGTGTTAATTATATTGCAGCTCACAATCCATCAGATGAGGTGCAGATCCGGCCACACATGCTTTATGTTCACTCCTACAAGACTCCCACCTTCTGTGACTTCTGTGGTGAAATGTTGTGGGGCTTAGTTAGACAAGGTCTTAAATGTGAAGGTATGTATATTATTACCAATGTTGATGATTATTAGATTACCCAGGACAGTACTGTAGTACTATTTGTTATGTGTAGGGGTAATGTAAGGTTGTAGTAGACTACCCAAGATAGTAGTACTGTGTGTATGTGTGGGTAATGTAAGGTTGTATTAGATTACCCAGGATGGTAGTACTGTCTGTTATGTGTGGGTAATGTAAGGTTGTAATAGATTACCCAGGATGGTAGTACAGTGGACCCCTGGATTATGAAATTAATCTGTTCTAGAGTGAGTGACTTATCCCGAATCTGACTTATTCCGAATTAGTTTTCCCTATAAGAAATAATGAAAATCCAATTAATCCGTTTGACATCGAAAAGTATTAAAAAATGTTTTCTACATGAAATATACATTTATCTACACAGAAAACAATGATACATGAAGAACAAAACAATAATAACATCACACTTACCTTTATTGAAGACATGGTGATGTATGGAAGACGGGAGGAGGGGAGAGGATGGAGGAGTTTACAATTGTTTGGAAGGGGAATCCCACTCCATAAAGACTTCAGGTACCAAGTCCTTATCCTGGGCTGCTTCCCTCCTTTGTTTTTTAATGCCACTAAGACCAGCTTGAGTCACTGGACCCCTGTCACTCAAAAAAGTATTCCAGAGAGGTCTGTTTCTGGCGTATGTTAGGAGTTGTGTTGGGAGACAGGACAAGATAGTCGTTCAATATGGCACTAATATCAGCTCTACAGCTTATTTATCTAGCACAATTCATCTAATATGACATAAGAAACAATATTAATAACATAGAAACATGATATACACTCTACAATGAATAAAATACAGTGGTCCCTCGTTTTTCATAATTAATCCGTTCCTGGAGCCGTTACTATAAATGAAATTTACGATTTGCGAATCAATTTTCCCCATAAGAAATAATGTAAATACAATTAATCCGTTCCTGACACCCAGAAGTATTAAAACAAAAAAATTTTTACATGAAATATACATGTAGTACATAAGCAATACAATGGGAAATGATGAATGAAACATTAACAGCATAACACTTACCTTTATTGGAGATTCTTCTTAGTGTATGGGAGACTGGAGGAGGAGAGAGATTGGATTGTTTACAGTTTGGAAGGGGAATCCCCTTCCAGCAACACCTCAGGTACCAATTGCTTCTCTGGGGTTGCTTCTCTTCTCAGTTTCTTAATGCCACTAGGACCACCTTGAGAGTCACTCTAGTCCTGTCTCGCAAAGTAACTGTGGAGAGAGCTCTGTTTCTGGCGTCTCTTTAACACTTCCCGAAAATGGCCCAACACTTTGTCACTGTACATATTTCTCACCTTCTTTACCACAGGCTTGGCACTAGGAGCTTTCTTTGGAGCCATGGTAGCTTATTTAGTAATTGCAAGCACTAAATTGAGTGGAATATTATGAAATATTTCGTAGGAGCACTTGAGGGGACCTTCACTCACTGGTAAACAATGCCAGACTGGCTGGGTAGGGAGGCCGCCCCGGCTCACACCGTGCGTACGCGTCCCGGACGAACTACTGTTCACGAGTCAACCTATGAAAAGCGAGTCCATGTTTATACGAAAATACCCCTATGATTGGCAAAATTTACGATTGCCAAGAACTACGAAAAGCAAGGGACCACTGTACATCATTAAGTATGTCACGAGTGTTGCTGTGTTATTGGGTGTAAGGGCCAGTGAGAGTGTAACATATACATAGTGGTAGTGGAGGTGGCGGTAGAGGCAGCGGTGTGTCAGTCGCCCTATATAACTCCAACAACATTGGAGGAGTTAGGTTCATGCTTTCCTTTTTCTGTCGATTAATCGCTTAACTTGCTGCAGTTAATGCTACACTTTATTGCTGGCTGGCACTATAGCCTTTATAGACTCCTGCTGCTTTAGTATTGTACATATTGTAGAATCACTGAAAAAGGCACATTCTTCCCTCTCTCTCAGCCCTTTACCAAAGGGCTGGCTGGCATTAGAAGCTTTCTTTGGGCCCATGGTGGCTTACTTAGCAATTACAAGCACTAAAAAGAATGGAATAATACAAAATGTATCGTATGAACACATGGGATCATCCTCACTGTCTGGTAAACAATGACATACTGGGCAGCTCAGACCCCGACATGAATGACGTTCAGTGATGTTCACCGAGCCAATATTTTGACGCAAAAACATTACTTATTCTGATTATTATTTATTCTGATGACGTCTTAATCTGGGGTGCCACTGTACTGTCTGTTATGTGTGAGTAATGTAAGGTTGTAATAGACTACCCAGGATGGTAGTACTGTCTGTTATGTGTAGGTAATGTAACATTGTAGTAGACTATCCAGGATGGTAGTACTATCTGTTGTGTGTGGGTAATGTAAGGTTGTAGTAACTACCCTGGATGGTAGTACTATCTGTTGTGTGTGGGTAATGTAAGGTTGTAGTAACTACCCAGGATGGTAGTACTATCTGTTGTGTGTGGGTAATGTAAGGTTGTAGTAACTACCCAGGATGGTAGTACTATCTGTTGTGTGTGGGTAATGTAAGGTTGTAGTAACTACCCAGGATACGATACTACGTGCCGCAAGCTGCCCTTCTCACACTATACCACTCACTTATTTATCCATACCTCACCTATGCTATTTGTGCTTGGGGATCAACTGCAACAACACACCTAAAGCCAATAATAACCCAACAAAAAGCTGCAGTAAGAATAATCACTAAATCCCATCCCTGGCAACACCCCCCCCCCCACTCTTCATAGACCTAAACTTACTCCCAGTTCAGTACATCCACACTTACTACTGTGCAATCTACATCTACAGGACCTTAAACTCCAATATCAACCTTGACCTAAAACGCTTTCTTGATAGTTGTGACAGAACCCACAGGCATAACACCAGACACAAGCATCTCTACGACATTCCCCATGTCCGACTAAACCTTTACAAAAATTCAATGTATGTCAAAGGCCCTAAAATCTGGAACACCCTTTCTGAGAACTCTAGAACTGCAGACACATTCATCACCTTCAAAACTACCATTAGAAAACATCTTATCTCCCTGATAAACCCCATCAACTAACTACACGAATACCACCTGGTGGTTCACACTTACACTCACTCACCCATTTGACCATAAACAGAAATATTAATCTCAATCTTAAAATAATGAATCCTATGATACTCCAATACTGAAACTATGTACTGTGCCAAAACAAAAGCATTCACATTGCTAAACTCACAAACTAGTATTTAGTCACTTACCCATAATACCAACTTACCTCATAATTTGTAATATTTTAAAATAAAGAATTAAACTAAGTCTGCCCGAAATGCCTAGCCATGCTAGGCGTTCTAATGATACACTCTGTAATCATTATTTAACTACGTGTAAACCACACAACCAAATTCTGTAAATTCAACATTGTAATCTTTATAGAGAATGAACTTTGAATTGAATTGAATTGAATTGAATGTAAGGTTGTAGTAACTACCCTGGATGGTAATACTATCTGTTGTGTGTGGGTAATGTAAGGTTGTAGTAACTGCCCAGGATGGTAGTACTATCTGTTGTGTGTGGGTAATGTAAGGTTGTAGTAACTGCCCAGGATGGTAGTACTATCTGTTGTGTGTGGGTAATGTAAGGTTGTAGTAACTGCCCAGGATGGTAGTACTATCTGTTGTGTGTGGGTAATGTAAGGTTGTAGTAACTGCCCAGGATGGTAGTACTATCTGTTGTGTGTGGGTAATGTAAGGTTGTAGTAACTGCCCAGGATGGTAGTACTATCTGTTGTGTGTGGGTAATGTAAGGTTGTAGTAACTGCCCAGGATGGTAGTACTATCTGTTGTGTGTGGGTAATGTAAGGTTGTAGTAACTGCCCAGGATGGTAGTACTATCTGTTGTGTGTGGGTAATGTAAGGTTGTAGTAACTGCCCAGGATGGTAGTACTATCTGTTGTGGGTAATGTAATATTTTTAAATGTTCTCCACTGACAGGGTTTATGTTTGCTGCTCTTATAATGCTTTGTGATGTAATTTTGTTCTTGTGTATAATTACTACTTGAAAAAGTTGACCTAAACTTTAGTATTAGGTGAACTATGTTCGTGTTTTAAATAGAAAAACTTTTGAAGAGTGATGACTGGATTCCCCTCAGGGACCCTTCAAGAGGGAAGCTTTCCTGCTGATGAAGGCTCTTGATTGTAGGAATTGAAGCTACTCTCCCATTCCTTTGATCAGTACTAAATACCTCCCATTTATCAGCTACCGTTTGACCCTTGTTAACTTAGTGCTTCCCCATCATTTGCATCATTTTGTGGGTTGTGAACTGCTGCAGCCAGAGTATTGTGGATTAGTTGTGAGCTGCTGCAGCCTGAATATTGTGGATTAGTTGTGAGCTGCTGCAGCCTGAATATTGTGGATTAGTTGTGAGGTGCTGCAGCCTGAATATTGTGGATTAGTTGTGAGGTGCTGCAGCCTGAATATTGTGGATTAGTTGTGAGCTGCTGCAGCCTGAATATTGTGGAATAGTTGTGAGCTGCTGCAGCCTGAATATTGTGGATTAGTTGTGAGCTGCTGCAGCCTGAATATTGTGGATTAGTTGTGAGCTGCTGCAGCCTGAATATTGTGGATTAGTTGTGAGCTGCTGCAGCCTGAATATTGTGGATTAGTTGTGAGCTGCTGCAGCCTGAATATTGTGGATTAGTTGAGCTACTGCAGTCAGAATATTGTGGATTAGTTGTGAGCTGCTGCAGCCCGAATATTGTGGATTAGTTGAGAGCTGCTGCAGCCAGAATATTGTGGATTAGTTGTGAGTTGCTGCAGCCAGAATATTGTGGATTAGTTGAGAGCTGCTGCAGCCAGAATATTGTGGATTAGTTGTGAGCTGCTGCAGCCAGAGTATTGTGGATTAGTGTTGAACTGCTGCAGACAGAGTATTGTGGATTTATTGGTCTTTACCATGGTGTATTATACAAGAGTACTGTATTACAGGTTGTGGCCTCAACTTTCACAAGCGATGTGCCTACAAGATCCCTAACAACTGTAGTTACGCTCGTCGGCGACGTACGTCTATGCAACCCATGCCACACTCGCCTTCCGACTCCCTCAATTCGCTGCACAATCAGTCGTCGCTGGAGGGTGACGCTACGGTGGTAAGGGACATGGCGTCCCTGGCGGTCGTACGTATCTCTCCACTTTTATGTTTAATATTAATGAATGCAAGATATTTGAGAAGTGATGGAGATTCAAACTAGTTAGCTGGCAGGTGTGAGGTTGCCAGTTTGTCAGAGCAGCCTTGATGCTGCTAAAATGTTAATGTATGGAAATGTAGCTGCCCCTCTCTTCCTTAGATCACACTTGATTACCTACTGTTACCCCAGGCACTCTAGCACCTCTACAGGTTTAGCACTTCCTCATGATCATCATGTGCAGGATTATAAGGGAATCACAAGCAGCAACTACACTATAGAGGAAGTACACTTTTTATAAGCTGCTTTCTTTTATCACTCTTTATTAAGCTGCACTTGTTGCTATTACCAGTCTTCCATGGTGTGACCTGCCTTGCCTCCCTCTGTGGTATAGTGACAGTGTTAATATCTAGAGGGAAACACTGCTAGTTTCCTCTTTCAGTGTGGTGGAGTGCTAGTGTTCAGTGGTAATATCTGGAGGGTAACACTGAGTTTGAATCGCAATCACTTCTACAAGAGTGTATTGTGTGTAACTAATGTCGGATGCACGTGGCTGGGCTGGTACTTGGTCAACATTCACAGCTAAATAATAGTTATAATAATGATTATAGTAATAGTAATACAATATGTGTTGGTGCTTATATCTCATGTTGGTGTAGGTGTGGACTTGCCTATTTAAGTTTGTTGGGGTTGAGCCATAGTGCCTGGCTCTGTGCATGTGTGCTCACCTAGGTACTGCTGCTATTCCCTAGTATCCGTATCGTCCTGAAACAGTGTATCAGCATCAGCAGAAGTTTTTGTGTCGTCTCATCCCTAGTCTCCCTTTGTGGAGTAGGGATATTTGCAGTGTTGGAAGCACATCTAAACTGTAGCATTAACACTCCTCTGGCAAGACAGTGATGGAGTGAGTAATGGTGAAAGTGTTCCATCTTTTTTGGGTCGCCTGCCTTGGTGGGAGATGGCCAGCATGTTAAAAAAAAAAAATTAACGCTGGCCATCTCCCACCTAGGTTTAGCGACTCAACAAAGAAAAATAAACCACTTCCACCATCAATCATTTAACACTTAAACTATTCAAATGTAGATTTATGTTTACTCATGTAGCGCTCCGAACGTTTTTTTTAATAAGAAAACATGTAAAATCGAACGTTTATCTACGTTCGAAGTGCTATGCGAGTGAACGTAGATCTATGTTTGGACAGTTTAAGGGTTAATCACTCTCTTGCCGGAGTATTGGCTGACACTCCATATGGCAGCATTGCCTGTAGAGTGCGCCCACTCTACTTCCCTTACAATGATAAAAATAAAATTTGGGATTTTAACATTTCTGAGGTCCTCTTTTGAGAAGTTTACCAGTGTTGACACTAATAAACAAAATAACTGCAAAATAGAATTGAACATATCTATTTAGCAGTGACGGTATGAACACGATCAGCGTAAAGTGACCACATGGTCAGAAACATGCTGTAAAGTGATGGTATGATCAGGATCAGCGTAGGGTAACGGCATGATCAGGATCATGCCGTAAAGTGACGGCATGATCAGGATCATGCTGTAAAGTGACGGCATGATCAGGATCATGCCGTAAAGTGACTGCATGATCAGGATCGTGCCATAAAGTAACGGCATGATCAGGATCATGCCGTAAAGTGACGGCATGATCAGGATCATGCCGTAAAGTGACGGCATGAACAGGATCATGCCGTAAAGTGACGGCATGAGCATGATCAGGATCATGCCGTAAAGTAACGGCATGATCAGGATCATCCCGTAAAGTGACTGCATGATCAGGATCATGCCGTAAAGTGACGGCATGAACAGGATCATGCCGTAAAGTGACGGCATGAGCATGATCAGGATCATGCCGTAAAGTAACGGCATGATCAGGATCATGCCGTAAAGTGATGGCATGATCAGGATCATGCCGTAAAGTGACGGCATGATCAGGATCATGCCGTAAAGTGACAGCATGATCAGGATCATGCCGTAAAGTGACAGCATGATCAGGATCATGCCGTAAAGTGACGGCATGATCAGGATCATGCCGTAAAGTGACGGCATGATCAGGATCATGCCGTAAAGTGATGGCATGATCAGGATCATGCTGTAAAGTGACAGTATGATCAGGATCATGCTGTAAAGTGACAGCATGATCAGGATCATGCTGTAAAGTGACAGCATGATCAGGATCATGCTGTAAAGTGACAGCATGATCAGGATCATGCTGTAAAGTGACAGTATGATCAGGATCATGCTGTAAAGTGACAGTATGATCAGGATCATGCTGTAAAGTGACAGCATGATCAGGATCGTACTGCAAAAATTACACCATATAGAGCTTTATAAGTGTACTCTCAGGTGGTGTGATGACTGGTACTAATACCAGCAATAATACTAGGTGTTACAACAGGTGTGGTAGTAATACCAGGTGTTACAGCAGGTGTGGTGGTGGTTATAGCAGGTGTTACAACAGGTGTGGTAGTAATACCAGGTGTTACAGCAGGTGTGGTGGTTATAGCAGGTGTTACAGCAGATGTGGTGGTAATAACACCTCATGGTACAGCAGGTGTGGTAATTCCAGGTGATACAGCAGGTGTGGTAATTCTAGGTGTTACAGCAGGTGTGGTGGTTATAGCAGGTGTTACAGCAGGTGTGGTGGTTATAGCAGGTGTTACAGCAGATGTGGTGGTAATAACACCTCATGGTACAGCAGGTGTGGTAATTCCAGGTGATACAGCAGGTGTGGTAATTCTAGGTGTTACAGCAGGTGTGGTGGTTATAGCAGGTGTTACAGCAGGTGTGGTGGTTATAGCAGGTGTTACAGCAGGTGTGGTAATTCCAGGTGTTACAGCAGGTGTAGTAATTCCAGGTGTTACAGCAGGTGTGGTAATTCCAGGTGTTACAGCAGGTGTGGTAATTCCAGGTGTTACAGCAGGTGTGGTAATAACACATGTTGTTACAGCAGGTGTGGCAATACCAGGTGTTACAGGAGGTGTGGTAATACCAGGTGTTACAGGAGGTGTGGTAATACCAGGTGTTACAGGAGGTGTGGTAATACCAGGTGTTACAGGAGGTGTGGTAATACCAGGTGTTACAGGAGGGGTGGTAATACCAGGTGTTACAGGAGGTGTGGTAATACCAGGTGTTACAGGTGTGGTAATACCAGGTGTTACAGGAGGTGTGGTAATACCAGGTGTTACAGGAGGTGTGGTAATACCAGGTGTTACAGGAGGTGTGGTAATACCAGGTGTTACAGGAGGGGTGGTAATACCAGGTGTTACAGGTGTGGTAATAACACCAGGTGTTACAGCAGGTGTGGTAATAACACCAGGTGTTACAGCAGGTGTGGTAATACCAGGTGTTACAGCAGGTGTGGCAATACCAGGTGTTACAGCAGGTGTGGTAATAACACCAGGTGTTACAGCAGGTGTGGTAATGTGGCAGGTACAGCAGGTGTGGTAATTCCAGGTGTTACAGCAGGTGTGGTAATTCCAGGTGTTACAGCAGGTGTGGTAATTCCAGGTGTTACAGGTGTGGTAATTCCAGGTGTTAGAGCAGGTGTGGTAATAACACATGGTGTAACAGCAGGTGTGGTAATACCAGGTGTTACAGGTGGTGTGGTAATACCAGGTGTTACAGCAGGTGTGGTAATAACACCAGGTGTTACAGCAGGTGTGGTAATAACACCAGGTGTTACAGCAGATGTGGTAATACCAGGTTTTACAGCAGGTGTGGTATTAACACCTGGTGTTACAGCAGGTGTGGTAATACCAGGTGTTACAGCAGGTGTAGTATTAACACCTGGTGTTACAACAGGTGTGGTAATAAAACCTGCTGTTACAGCAGGTGTGGTAATACCAGGCATTACAGCAGGTGTGGAAATAACACCAGGCATTACAGAAGGTGTGGTAATAACACCAGGTGTTATGGCAGGTGTGGTAACACCAGGTGTTAGGCAAGTGTGGTAATAACACCAGGTGTTAGATCAGGTGTGGTAATACCACCATGTGTTACAGCAGGTGTGGTAATACCACCATGTGTTACAGCAGGTGTGGTAATACCAGGTGTTACAGCAGGTGTGGTAATACCAGGTGTTACAGCAGGTGTGGCAATAACACCTGGTGTTACAGCAGCTTTGGTAATAACACCATTTGTTACAGCACGTGTGGTAATAACACCAGGTGTTACAGCAGGTGTGGTAATAACACCAGGTGTTACAGCAGGTGTGGTAATAACACCAGGTGTTACAGCAGGTGTGGTAATAACACCAGGTGTTACAGCAGGTGTGGTAATAACACCAGGTGTTACAGCAGGTGTGGTAACACCAGGTGTTACAGCAGGTGTGGTAACACCAGGTGTTACAGCAGGTGTGGTAATAACACCAGGTGTTACAGCAGGTGTGGTAATAACACCAGGTGTTACAGCAGGTGTGGTAACACCAGGTGTTACAGCAGGTGTGGTAATAACACCAGGTGTTACAGCAGGTGTGGTAATAACACCAGGTGTTACAGCAGGTGTGGTAATAACACCAGGTGTTACAGCAGGTGTGGTAATACCAGGTGTTACAGCAGGTGTGGTAATAACACAAGGTGTTACAGCAGGTGTGGTAATAACACCAGGTGTTACAGCAGGTGTGATAACACCAGGTGTTACAGCAGGTGTGGTAGTAACACCAGGTGGTAGATCAGGTGTGGTAATACCTCCCTGTGTTACAGCAGGTGTGGTAATACCAGGTGTTACAGCAGGTGTGGTAATACCAGGTGTTACAGCAGGTGTGGTAATACCAGGTGTTACAGCAGGTGTGGCAGTAACACTAGGTGTTACAGCAGGTGTGGCAGTAACACCAGGTGTTACAGCAGGTGTGGTAATAACACCAGGTGTTACAGGAGGTGTGGTAATAACACCAGGTGTTACAGGAGGTGTGGTAACACCAGGTGTTACAGCAGGTGTGATAACACCAGGTGTTACAGCAGTTGTGGTAATAACACCAGGTGTTACAGCAGGTGTTGTAATAACACCAGGTGTTACAGCAGGTGTGGTAATAACACCAGGTGTTACAGCAGGTGTGGTAACACCAGGTGTTACAGCAGGTGTGGTAACACCAGATGTTACAGCAGGTGTGGTAACACCAAATGTTACAGCAGGTGTGGTAACACCAAATGTTACAGCAGGTGTGGTAACACCAAATGTTACAGCAGGTGTGGTAACACCAGATGTTACAGCAGGTGTGGTAATAACACCAGGTGTTATGGCAGGTGTGGTAACACCAGGTGTTAGGCAAGTGAGGTAATAACACCAGGTGTTATGGCAGGTCTGGTGATACCACCAAGTGTTATGCCAGGTGTGGTAATAGCACCAGGTGTTATGCTAGGTGTGGTAATAGCACCAGGTGTTACAGCAGGTGTGGTAATAACACCAGGTGTTACAGCAGGTGTGGTAATAACACCAGGTGTTACAGCAGGTGTGGTAATAACACCAGGTGTTACAGCAGGTGTGGTAATAACACCAGGTGTTACAGCAGGTGTGGTAATAACACCTGGTGTTACAGCAGGTGTGGTATTAACACCTGGTGTTACAGCAGGTGTGGTAATAACACCAAGCATTATAGCAGGTGTGTAAATAACACCAGGCATTACAGCAGGTGTGGTAATAACACCAGGTGTTATGGCAGGTGTGGTAACACCAGGTGTTAGGCAAGTGAGGTAATAACACCAGGTGTTATGCTAGGTGTGGTAATAACACCAGTGTTACAGCCAGGTGTGGTAATAGCACCAGGTGTTATTCTAGGTGTGGTAATAACACGAGGTGTTACAGCAGGTGTGGTAATAACACCAGCCGTTACAGCAGGTGTGGTAATAACATGGTGTTACAGCAGGTGTGGTAATGCCAGGTGTTACAGCAGGTGTGGTAATACCAGGTGTTACAGCAGGTGTGGTATTAACACGTGGTGTTACAGCAGGTGTGGTATTAACACCTGGTGTTACAGCAGGTGTGGTAATAACACCAAGCATTATAGCAGGTGTGTAAATAACACCAGGCATTACAGCAGGTGTGGTAATAACACCAGGTGTTATGGCAGGTGTGGTAACACCAGGTGTTAGGCAAGTGAGGTAATAGCACCAGGTGTTATGCTAGGTGTGGTAATAACACCAGGTGTTACAGCAGGTGTGGTAATAACACCAGCCGTTACAGCAGGTGTGGTAATAACACCAGGTGTTACAGCAGATGTGGTAATAACACCAGGTGTTACAGCAGGTGTGGTAATAACACCAGGTGTTACAGCAGGTGTGGTAATAACACCAGGTGTTACAGCAGGTGTGGTAATAACACCAGGTGTTACAGCAGGTGTGGTAATAACACCAGGTGTTACAGCAGGTGTGGTAATAACACCAGGTGTTACAGCAGGTGTGGTAATACCAGGTGTTACAGGTGTGGTAATAACACCAGGTGTTGCAGGTGTGGTAATAACACCAGGTGTTACAGGAGGTGTGGTAATAACACCAGGTGTTACAGGAGGTGTGGTAATAACACCAGGTGTTACAGGAGGTGTGGTAATAACACCAGGTGTTACAGGAGGTGTGGTAATAACACCAGGTGTTACAGCAGGTGTGGTAATAACACCAGGTGTTACAGCAGGTGTGGTAATAACACCAGGTGTTACAGCAGGTGTGGTAATAACACCAGGTGTTACAGCAGGTGTGGTAATAACACCAGGTGTTACAGCAGGTGTGGTAATAACACCAGGTGTTACAGCAGGTGTGGTAATAACACCAGGTGTTACAGCAGGTGTGGTAATAACACCAGGTGTTACAGCAGGTGTGGTAATAACACCAGGTGTTACAGCAGGTGTGGTAATAACACCAGGTGTTACAGCAGGTGTGGTAATAACACCAGGTGTTACAGCAGGTGTGGTAATAACACCAGGTGTTACAGCAGGTGTGGTAATAACACCAGGTGTTGCAGGTGTGGTAATAACACCAGGTGTTACAGGTGTGGTAATAACACCAGGTGTTACAGGTGGTGTGGTAATAACACCAGGTGTTGCAGGAGGTGTGGTAATAACACCAGGTGTTACAGGAGGTGTGGTAATAACACCAGGTGTTACAGGAGGTGTGGTAATAACACCAGGTGTTACAGGTGTGGTAATAACACCAGGTGTTACAGCAGGTGTGGTAATAACACCAGGTGTTACAGCAGGTGTGGTAACACCAGGTGTTACAGCAGGTGTGGTAATAACACCAGGTGTTACAGCAGGTGTGGTAATAACACCAGGTGTTACAGCAGGTGTGGTAATAACACCAGGTGTTACAGCAGGTGTGGTAATAACACCAGGTGTTACAGCAGGTGTGGTAATAACACCAGGTGTTACAGCAGGTGTGGTAATAACACCAGGTGTTACAGCAGGTGTGGTAATAACACCAGGTGTTACAGCAGGTGTGGTAATACCAGGTGTTACAGCAGGTGTGGTAATAACACCAGGTGTTACAGCAGGTGTGGTAATAACACCAGGTGTTACAGCAGGTGTGGTAATAACACCAGGTGTTACAGCAGGTGTGGTAATAACACCAGGTGTTACAGCAGGTGTGGTAATACCAGGTGTTACAGCAGGTGTGGTAATACCAGGTGTTACAGCAGGTGTGGTAATAACACCAGGTGTTGCAGCAGGTGTGGTAATAACACCAGGTGTTACAGGTGTGGTAATAACACCAGGTGTTACAGGTGTGGTAATAACACCAGGTGTTACAGGTGTGGTAATAACACCAGGTGTTACAGCAGGTGTGGTAATAACACCAGGTGTTACAGGTGTGGTAATAACACCAGGTGTTACAGCAGGTGTGGTAATAACACCAGGTGTTACAGCAGGTGTGGTAATAACACCAGGTGTTACAGGTGTGGTAACACCAGTCTTGTGATGGAATAAGCTTCATGCTAATCTTTCATAAATATTCACTAAGCTTTATTAGATTACCACAAATAATGTTTTGCTGCTTCTCACTTGACTGTTACCCAGCTTAGTGAACTGTTACCCTGCTTAGTGAACTGTTACCCTGCTTAGTGAACTGTTACCCTGCTTAGTGAACTGTTACCCTGCTTAGTGAACTGTTACCCTGCTTAGTGAACTGTTACCCTGCTTAGTAAACTGTTACCCTGCTTAGTGAACTGTTACCCTGCTTAGTATACTGTTACCCTGCTTAGTAAACTGTTACCCTGCTTAGTAAACTGTTACCCTGCTTAGTGAACTGTTACCCTGCTTAGTGAACTGTTACCCTGCTTAGTGAACTGTTACCCTGCTTAGTATACTGTTACCCTGCTTAGTAAACTGTTACCCTGCTTAGTGAACTGTTACCCTGCTTAGTGAACTGTTACCCTGCTTAGTAAACTGTTACTCTGCTTAGTGAACTGTTACTCTGCTTAGTAAACTGTTACCCTGCTTAGTGAACTGTTACTCTGCTTAGTAAACTGTTACTCTTAGTAAACTGTTACTCTGCTTAGTAAACTGTTACCCTGCTTAGTGAACTGTTACTCTGCTTAGTAAACTGTTACCCTGCTTAGTGAACTGTTACTCTGCTTAGTAAACTGTTACCCTGCTTAGTGAACTGTTACTCTGCTTAGTAAACTGTTACCCTGCTTAGTGAACTGTTACCCTGCTTAGTAAACTGTTATCCTGCTTAGTAAACTGTTACCCTGCTTAGTAAACTGTTACCCTGCTTAGTGAACTGTTACCCTGCTTAGTAAACTGTTACTCTGCTTAGTGAACTGTTACTCTGCTTAGTAAACTGTTACTCTGCTTAGTAAACTGTTACCCTGCTTAGTAAACTGTTACCCTGCTTAGTAAACTGTTACTCTGCTTAGTAAACTGTTACCCTGCTTAGTGAACTGTTACCCTGCTTAGTGAACTGTTACTCTGCTTAGTGAACTGTTACCCTGCTTAGTAAACTGTTACCCTGCTTAGTAAACTGTTACCCTGCTTAGTGAACTGTTACCCTGCTTAGTAAACTGTTACTCTGCTTAGTAAACTGTTACCCTGCTTAGTGAACTGTTACCCTGCTTAGTGAACTGTTACCCTGCTTAGTGAACTGTTACCCTGCTTAGTGAACTGTTACCCTGCTTAGTGAACTGTTACCCTGCTTAGTGAACTGTTACTCTGCTTAGTGAACTGTTACCCTGCTTAGTAAACTGTTACCCTGCTTAGTAAACTGTTACCCTGCTTAGTGAACTGTTACCCTGCTTAGTGAACTGTTACCCTGCTTAGTGAACTGTTACCCTGCTTAGTGAACTGTTATTCTGCTTAGTAAACTGTTACCCTGCTTAGTAAACTGTTACTCTGCTTAGTAAACTGATACTCTGCTTAGTAAACTGTTACTCTGCTTAGTAAACTGTTACTCTTAGTAAACTGTTACTCTGCTTAGTAAACTGTTACTCTGCTTAGTAAACTGTTACTCTGCTTAGTATACTGTTACTCTGCTTAGTAAACTGTTACTCTGCTTAGTAAACTGTTACTCTGCTTAGTAAACTGTTACTCTGCTTAGTAAACTGTTATTCTGCTTAGTGAACTGTTACCCTGCTTAGTAAACTGTTACCCTGCTTAGTGAACTGTTACCGTGCTTAGTAAACTGTTACTGTGCTTAGTAAACTGTTACCCTGCTTAGTGAACTGTTACTCTGCTTAGTAAACTGTTACCCTGCTTAGTGAACTGTTACCCTGCTTAGTGAACTGTTACCCTGCTTAGTGAACTGTTACCCTGCTTAGTGAACTGTTACCCTGCTTAGTGAACTGTTACCCTGCTTAGTGAACTGTTACCCTGCTTAGTGAACTGTTACCCTGCTTAGTGAACTGTTACCCTGCTTAGTAAACTGTTACCCTGCTTAGTGAACTGTTACTCTGCTTAGTGAACTGTTACCCTGCTTAGTAAACTGTTACCCTGCTTAGTGAACTGTTACCCTGCTTAGTGAACTGTTACCCTGCTTAGTGAACTGTTACCCTGCTTAGTGAACTGTTACCCTGCTTAGTGAACTGTTAACCTGCTTAGTGAACTGTTACCCTGCTTAGTAAACTGTTACCCTGCTTAGTGAACTGTTACCCTGCTTAGTGAACTGTTACTCTGCTTAGTGAACTGTTACCCTGCTTAGTAAACTGTTACCCTGCTTAGTAAACTGTTACCCTGCTTAGTGAACTGTTACTCTGCTTAGTAAACTGTTACCCTGCTTAGTAAACTGTTACCCTGCTTAGTGAACTGTTACCCTGCTTAGTGAACTGTTACCCTGCTTAGTAAACTGTTACCCTGCTTAGTGAACTGTTACTCTGCTTAGTAAACTGTTACCCTGCTTAGTGAACTGTTACCCTGCTTAGTGAACTGTTACTCTGCTTAGTGAACTGTTACCCTGCTTAGTAAACTGTTACCCTGCTTAGTAAACTGTTACCCTGCTTAGTGAACTGTTACTCTGCTTAGTAAACTGTTACCCTGCTTAGTAAACTGTTACCCTGCTTAGTGAACTGTTACCCTGCTTAGTGAACTGTTACCCTGCTTAGTAAACTGTTACCCTGCTTAGTGAACTGTTACTCTGCTTAGTAAACTGTTACCCTGCTTAGTGAACTGTTACCCTGCTTAGTGAACTGTTACCCTGCTTAGTAAACTGTTACCCTGCTTAGTAAACTGTTACTCTGCTTAGTAAACTGTTACCCTGCTTAGTGAACTGTTACCCTGCTTAGTGAACTGTTACCCTGCTTAGTGAACTGTTACCCTGCTTAGTGAACTGTTACCCTGCTTAGTGAACTGTTACTCTGCTTAGTGAACTGTTACCCTGCTTAGTAAACTGTTACCCTGCTTAGTGAACTGTTACCCTGCTTAGTGAACTGTTACCCTGCTTAGTGAACTGTTACCCTGCTTAGTGAACTGTTACCCTGCTTAGTAAACTGTTACCCTGCTTAGTAAACTGTTACTCTGCTTAGTAAACTGTTACTCTGCTTAGTAAACTGTTACTCTGCTTAGTAAACTGTTACTCTGCTTAGTAAACTGTTACTCTGCTTAGTATACTGTTACTCTGCTTAGTAAACTGTTACTTTGCTTAGTAAACTGTTACTCTGCTTAGTAAACTGTTACTCTGCTTAGTAAACTGTTAATCTGCTTAGTAAACTGTTACTCTGCTTAGTGAACTGTTACTCTGCTTAGTAAACTGTTACTCTGCTTAGTAAACTGTTACTCTGCTTAGTAAACTGTTACTCTGCTTAGTAAACTGTTACTCTGCTTAGTAAACTGTTACCCTGCTTAGTATACTGTTACCCTGCTTAGTAAACTGTTACCCTGCTTAGTAAACTGTTACTCTGCTTAGTAAACTGTTACTCTGCTTAGTAAACTGTTACCCTGCTTAGTGAACTGTTACCCTGCTTAGTAAACTGTTACCCTGCTTAGTAAACTGTTACCCTGCTTAGTAAACTGTTACCCTGCTTAGTGAACTGTTACCCTGCTTAGTGAACTGTTACCCTGCTTAGTAAACTGTTACTCTGCTTAGTAAACTGTTACCCTGCTTAGTAAACTGTTACCCTGCTTCGTAAACTGTTACTTTGCTTAGTGAACTGTTACTCTGCTTTGTAAACTGTTACCCTGCTTCGTAAACTGTTACTCTGCTTAGTAAATTGTTACCCTGCTTCGTAAACTGTTACTCTGCTTAGTAAACTGTTACTCTGCTTAGTAAACTGTTACTCTGCTTTGTAAACTGTTACTCTGCTTAGTAAACTGTTACCCTGCTTAGTAAACTGTTACCCTGCTTAGTAAACTGTTACCCTGCTTAGTAAACTGTTACTCTGCTTAGTATACTGTTACCCTGCTTCATAAACTGTTGCTTTGCTTAGTGAACTGTTACCCTGCTTAGTAAACTGTTACCCTGCTTAGTAAACTGTTACTCTGCTTAGTAAACTGTTACCCTGCTTAGTAAACTGTTACCCTGCTTAGTAAACTGTTACCCTGCTTAGTAAACTGTTACCCTGCTTAGTAAACTGTTACTCTGCTTAGTAAACTGTTACTCTGCTTAGTAAACTGTTACTCTGCTTAGTAAACTGTTACTCTGCTTAGTAAACTGTTACTCTGCTTAGTAAACTGTTACTCTGCTTAGTAAACTGTTACTCTGCTTAGTAAACTGTTACTCTGCTTAGTAAACTGTTACTCTGCTTAGTAAACTGTTACTCTGCTTAGTAAACTGTTACTCTGCTTAGTAAACTGTTACCCTGCTTAGTAAACTGTTACTCTGCTTAGTAAACTGTTACTTTGCTTAGTAAACTGTTACTCTGCTTAGTAAACTGTTACCCTGCTTTGTAAACTGTTACTTTGCTTAGTGAACTGTTACCCTGCTTAGTAAACTGTTACCCTGCTTAGTAAACTGTTACTCTGCTTAGTGAACTGTTACCCTGCTTAGTAAACTGTTACCCTGCTTAGTAAACTGTTACCCTGCTTAGTAAACTGTTACCCTGCTTAGTAAACTGTTACTCTGCTTTGTAAACTGTTACCCTGCTTAGTAAACTGTTACTCTGCTTAGTAAACTGTTACTCTTCTTAGTAAACTGTTACTCTGCTTAGTGAACTGTTACCCTGCTTAGTAAACTTACCCTGCTTAGTAAACTTACCCTGCTTAGTATACTGTTACTCTGCTTAGTAAACTATTATCCTGCTTTTTAAACTGTTACCATGCATAGTGAACCCACTGAACCATATCTCCAGCCTATAGCAACAGCTAATAAACTAAATGATTTCTTCTCTCTCATAGGATTAAGTCTAGCTAACAAAATTCCAAGCACTAATACCTAGACGGAAATTTCCCAATATCCGTCTATCTTGCTCTGAGCCCACTGAGGTCATTTACCATTAATTCACTGAAACACAAGTTAGGAAACTTAGCTCAAGTTCTACTACTACTGTTCAAGAGAGTGGCTCCTGTCCTTTCACCCTCCTTTACATTACTTTTTAATCCTTTCAGGGTCTGTGCCATGTTAATACAGTTTTGAAGTCTGGGTTTGTGCCATATGTGTACACCCAAATTCTAGCAGCTTCAGATTTAGTGGAAGATTGGTAGGCCTAGACATGAGAGAATGGGTCTGCATGGTTAGTGTGCACTGTATACAAAAAATCAGGGCACCTGCATTGCATTGTGGGAATGCTGTCTTCAATACCATGTATTCACCATGCCTTGCTCTAAGAAAGCCCTCACTCCATGCAGAATTGGGAAGTTTTCTTCCAAAGTGACAGTTCTAACACAGATGGAGGTGGAAGTGAAGAAGAATTCCATGATTTTGAGGAGTTAGTTTACCTGGAGTTTACCTGGAGAGAGTTTCGGGGGTCAACGCCCCCGCGGCCCGGTCTGTGACCAGGCCTCCTGGTGGATCAGCGCCTGATCAACCAGGCTGTTGCTGCTGGCTGCACGCAAACCAACGTACGAGCCACAGCCCGGCTGATCAGGAACTGTCTTTAGGTGCTTGTCCAGTGCCAGCTTGAAGACTGCCAGGGGTCTGTTGGTAATCCCCCTTATGTGTGCTGGGAGGCAGTTGAACAGTCTCGGGCCCCTGACACTTATTGTATGGTCTCTTAACGTGCTAGTGACACCCCTGCTTTTCATTGGGGGGATGGTGCATCGTCTGCCAAGTCTTTTGCTTTCGTAGTGAGTGATTTTCGTGTGCAAGTTTGGTACTAGTCCCTCTAGGATTTTCCAGGTGTATATAATCATGTATCTCTCCCTCCTGCGTTCCAGGGAATACAGGTTTAGAAACCTCAAGCGCTCCCAGTAATTGAGGTGTTTTATCTCCGTTATGCGCGCCGTGAAAGTTCTCTGTACATTTTCTAGGTCGGCAATTTCACCTGCCTTGAAAGGTGCTGTTAGAGTGCAGCAATATTCCAGCCTAGATAGAACAAGTGACCTGAAGAGTGTCATCATGGGCTTGGCCTCCCTAGTTTTGAAGGTTCTCATTATCCATCCTGTCATTTTTCTAGCAGATGCGATTGATACAATGTTATGGTCCTTGAAGGTGAGATCCTCCGACATAATCACTCCTAGGTCTTTGACGTTGGTGTTTCGCTCTATTTTGTGGCCAGAATTTGTTTTGTACTCTGATGAAGATTTAATTTCCTCATGTTTACCATATCTGAGTAATTTAAATTTCTCATCGTTGAACTTCATATTGTTTTCTGCAGCCCACTGAAAGATTTGGTTGATGTCCGCCTGGAGCCTTGCAGTGTCTGCAATCAACACTCAAAATGATGGAAATAGCGCTGACGACCCCAATGACTCTGTCAACCACCTCTGGGGCTGCTCCATCCGGTTCACATTCAGTTGTACCTTGCTGCAAGCATAAGCTTATATTTTCCCGTGGCAAGGACTCAGATGCAAGCAGTGGTGATGATACTGATATTGATTGCAATTTCCTAGCTCTCGATGACTTTTCTAGTAGTGACAGTGAAGACGAATATTCACCAGTGAAGCATCAATTTATACGATGTCACATGCAGTCTGGTAGTGTGCCATGTACTATTCCAGGGGTATGGAATACAGCTCGTGGTCCTACACAGTGAAAGTGGTGGCTACAGTTGGAATGGACAATTGACCGCATGCATCAGTTTGTGGTAGTGGTGATGCTACGGGGGGTGTGGCACCAGCAGCACCCCAGGCTGGGAGCCATGCTGCTGACTCAACACATCCACATCCAAGGCCACCCTCAACCACCCCCACACAACAATAACCTGGACAACCACAACCAGTACTCACTAGCAAACCACATCTGGGATTGGCCGGAGGGTGCCAATATTCTTCCCCCTCTGGTGGGCAGATCACCAAAATCACTTCCTAATACAATTCCTTCAGCTAAGAAGAAATGGGCTCAGATGTCTTTTCTGTGCACATACAACAAAACACTCACAAAGACGCAGAGACACTGGTTATGTGTGCGAGGAGTGTAAAACGCTACTCTGCATGTCACCAGCTTTGAGAAAAGAGATTTGTGCTTACCAGTTTGAGTTTAACCCTTTCAGGGTCTGTGCCATAGATCTACGGCTTTACGTTTAGGGTCCAAACCGTACATCTACGCCATGAGCTTCGCTCACTCTGATAAGCTGTGAGTGGTAAATTTGGGCCTAGATATGAGATAATACATCTATGTGGTATGTGTGCACCACATAAAACAAATCCTGCAGTACAGTGTATAATGAGAGAAAAAACTGAGACTGTGATTTTCGATTAAAACAGCGATTTTGCAGTGTTTTTTCTTATGTTTTTTATAGTTATATTTGCAATTTCTTGGTCTCATTTGATAGAATGGAAGACATATTACAGAAATAGAGATGATTTTGATTGGTTTCAGCACTGAAAATGACTTGAAACTGAGCTCAAAGTAGTGGAAATGTTAAATTTTTGCCGATGTTCAAGAGTAAACAAATGACCTCACACGTCTAATACATGCCAGTTGGTGGGTCTAATATACATTCAAAAATGTGGTGATGATATTTATACAATTATTACAATATTGTATAACAGTAAATCTTCTATTTTTTGGTTTGAATAAAAATTCATTGTGAATAAAAAATAAAAATGGAATTCGTTAGTAAATCCTGAAAACATAACTAATGAACAGAAGAAATGTTAGTTTAGTGCCAGGAATGTCTGCATTGTTTATTTTGGACCCTGTTTTGAAATTGGAATACAATGTATTTTGAACTTTGTGTTAAACTGGACAAATTACCAATTTCCGATCACTTTATTTTGTAGTTGAAACAGTTGACTTGGCGATTTCTTGTGCTCAATCGATAGAATGGAAGTAATACTAGTGAAATAGCTAAGAATTTTGTCGACTGGAATAATGTAATTGTCCTAAAATGGGAGTAAAAGTCGGTAAAATCGCAGATTCGTAAATATTGCTGACACATCAAAATTCACGAGAGCGTAATTTCGTCAATTTTCCATCAAATTTCGTACTTTTTGTTCTATTACATTCAGAAAAATATTCTCTACCATTTCATAAGAAAAAAATAAAAAAATTTTTTTCTAAATTCTTGGACCCTGGTGTGCACTTTGAAATTTGGCCTCTGGACCCTGAAAGGGTTAATGTTTCTGCTCTTGACAGAGAAGAGTATCAAGCCTGCCCAAACTACTATTATGACTGAGTTAGCGTGACACACTGGCATCAAGTACTTTTCTTTCTTTCAACAAACCGGCCGTATCCCACCGAGGCAGGGTGGCCCAAAAGGAAAAACAAAAGCTTCTCCTTTTAAATTTAGTAATATATACAGGAGAAGGGGTTACTAGTCCCTTGCTCCTGGCATTTTAGTCGCCTCTTAAAACACGCATGGCTTACGGAGGAAGAATTCTGTTCCACTTCCCCATTGATTGAGTTAGTGTGACACACTGGCATCAAGTACTTATCAACGGAACTGGTCAAAGAGTTCCACAGACTGCAACAGTTCCAGGAACATGTCCAGTGATTGTATATATACATAATAGAATATTAGTAATGTGGAACATTTTGCTTGTGTAAACAAGTTTTATTTAACCCTTTCAGGGTCCGTCCCGTAGATCTACGGCTTTTCAGTGAGTGTCCAAACCGTAGATCTACACCAAAATTGTAGCGCCATCAAATTTAGCGTGAAAGCGCTCATAGGCCTACATGTGAGAGAATGGGTCTGCGCCATGGGTGTGCACCGTAAACAAAAAATCTAGGCGCCTGCATAGCATTGTGGGAACGCCGGCTCGGTCACCCTTGTTCACCATGCCTCGTCGCAAGTCAGCTCTCACTCCCCGGAAAATTGGGACTCTCCTCTTCCTGTCTGATAGTTCTGACACTGATGGAAGTGCAAATGAAGATGAATTCTACGGCTTTGATAAGTTAGTGACCGAAAATAATGACCAGGATATCGATAATAGTGCAGAAAACCCCGACGATCCTCGACCTTCTACCTCTGGTGTGGGCACTCGTGACTCACGGTCGGGTGTTCCTAAACGTAAGAGAAAACTAATATTTTTGCGTGGCCAGGCCTCTGACTTCAGTAATGACGATGATTCTGATGTGGATTGTGATTTTATTGCGCTCGACGATCATTCGAGTAGTGATAGTGAGGAATCATATTCACCAGTGAAGCGTCGGTATGTTCGCCGCCGCATGCGCTCGGGTAGTGTACCCTATGCTGTGCCCAGGGGACGGAGTACATCCTGTGGCCCTACATCCGTTTTAGGTAGGGATAGTGAGGATGATGTGGCTACACTTGGCATGGATGGGCCACAGGCATCAGTGGATGGTGTTAGTGGTGCTGGTGGTGGTAGTGGCACCGCCATGCGTGACTCACCGTGCCACGAGGGGACCCACGCTGCTGACTCGTCAGTTCAAGGACAAAGCGGAGCGTCAGCCACCAGCCCGCCACAACCACAACCACCCGTACAACCAGCCTATGATGTCCAGTATCCACCACAAAACCGTATGTGGGATTGGCAGCAAAATCCCAATTTTGTTCCCAAGCCTCACCACTTTGATGACTCTCAAAGTGGAATTCTACCTACCTGTCCCCTTGGAACCACGGCCAATGAACTGGAATTCTTTGAATTATTCTTTGACCAGCCATTGATGGAAATTATTGCCAGGGAAAGTAATAAGTATTTTCAGTACACCATGGCAAATACGATCTTATCACCACAGTCAAGACTACACAGGTGGAAAGAGACGACTGTTGCAGAAATGTATTTGCTTTTTGCAACAATAATGCTTATGCCTCACGTCTATAAGCATAATATAAAAGCATACTGGTCCACAGATCGGCTAATTTGTACCCCATCCTTCAGTGAAATAATACCAGTGAACAGGTTTATCTTACTGTTACGTATGTTGCACTTCTCTGACAAAACCAGGCCTGACAGAAGTGACAGGTTATACAAGATTAGAAATGTTTTCATGTATCTCAAACAAAAGTTCAGGATATACTTTTATCCATTCAAGAATCTTGTAATTGACGAGTCTTTGATTTTGTTCAAAAGTAGACTTGTCATTCAAGCAGTATATACCGAGCAAGAGGAACCGCTTTGGTATAAAATTGTTTGTACTCTGTGATTGTGACAGTGGCCTGGTGTTGGATATTGTTGTATACACGGGTAGTAAAACATTGAAAGATACCAAGATGTTATTGGGTATCTCAGGTGACGTAGTGAGAAACATGATGGCACCTTATCTTGGTAAGGGCCATACATTATATACCGATAACTGGTACACAAGCCCATTACTCAGTGATTTCATGCGAGTGAACAAGACAGATGTGTGTGGCACAGTGCGTTCTAATCGTAAACATATGCCCAGGCTCAACGCAGGTGTTCGTGGTGATGACATGCAGGTGTTTACTGCCAATGACATCATGGCATTACAGTGGCATGACAAACGAGATGTCACATTGTTGACAACCATTCACCGTAATGAAATGCAAGACAGTGGCAAAGTTGATCGAGTGACTAATGAACGTATTCGAAAACCAGTGTCAGTGATTGATTATACACAAAACATGCGCTTGGTTGACAAGTGTGACATGCAGATTGGTTTTGTTGACTGTGTTCGTAAGAGTTACAAGTGGTACATGAAACTTTTCTTCCATCTCATGGACATTTCAATGCTGAATGCATATAATATGTACCAAATAAAGACTGGTAACAGACCACCGTATGGTGAATTTTGTTTGTCTGTTGTCAGACAACTCATAATGAAGTACCAGGTAACAACACCTGCAATACAACATGGTCCTCGAATTCATCACGATATACCCAAGCGTTTGAGGAGAGAAGGTGATCATTTCATAATACAGCTTCCTTCAACTCAAAAGAAATTTGCTCAGAAGAGATGCATTGTCTGTGCACAAACAAAACGACGGCAACAAAGACGCAAAGACACTCGGTTTATGTGTGAGGAATGTAAGGTGCCTCTGTGCATGGTGCCTTGTTTCAAGGAGTTCCACAAGCTCCAGCAGTTCTAAAACCATGTCCAGTGATTGTAAATATGTAAATATATGATAGAACATTAGTATTATACAATATTTGTGCATGTTTATTGTAATAAACAACAGTGGTAAACAATAATATGATAATAACTTTAGTGCGGTTATTGTGTTCAATATAGTGAGTTTATATATATTAATTATATACAGTATTGGTCTCTCAGGCCCCAAATGTTAGTAGGAATAGAAAAAAATTGGAAAAGAAAAGAAAAAACAACTAAAACAACAAAATAATATAATACGCGTATGTGGAATTCGTCGATGTTGCCACCACCACATCATTTTCTATAAACTTCTTGGCACTGTATCTCAGTAAGTACTGATCAGATTCTAATTTTTTTTGTTTTATTACCTTCACAAAAATATGCTCTTTAATTCTGTAAGAAAAAATAATTTTTTTTTTTTTTCAAAATTTCTTGGACACTGGTGCGTGACTTCAGATTTTGGCCTTGGACCCTGAAAGGGTTAACAATATAGCTATGAGAGTATTGCGGTTATTGTGTTGCATATAATGAGTGGATGTATATACATTGTGTATTATATTGGTCTCACAGGCCACAAAAATTGCTGGAAAAAATATTAGGAAAGAAAAGAAAAACATACAATAAAATTAGAAAAAACTAATGTGGAGTGTGCAGCAGTTGCCATCAGCCAGTCATTACTGTCAACCTCTATATCTCAGTAAGTATTGCTGGCAGCAGTTGCCAGTGTTACCATCAGCCAGTCATTACTGTCAACCTCTATATCTCAGTAAGTATTGCTGGCAGCAGTTGCCAGTGTTGCCATCAGCCAGTCATTACTGTCAACCTCTATATCTCAGTAAGTATTGCTGGCAGCAGTTGCCAGTGTTGCCATCAGCCAGTCATTACTGTCAACCTCTATATCTCAGTAAGTATTGCTGGCAGTAGTTGCCAGTGTTGCCATCAGCCAGTCATTACTGTCAACCTCTATATCTCAGTAAGTATTGCTGGCAGCAGTTGCCAGTGTTGCCATCAGCCAGTCATTACTGTCAACCTCTATATCTCAGTAAGTATTGCTGGCAGCAGTTGCCAGTGTTGCCATCAGCCAGTCATTACTGTCAACCTCTATATCTCAGTAAGTATTGCTGGCAGTAGTTGCCAGTGTTGCCATCAGCCAGTCATTACTGTCAACCTCTATATCTCAGTAAGTATTGCTGGCAGCAGTTGCCAGTGTTGCCATCAGCCAGTCATTACTGTCAACCTCTATATCTCAGTAAGTATTGCTGGCAGTAGTGTGCCAGTGTCAACCTGTAAGTATTGCTGCCATCAGCCAGTCATTACTGTCAATTTCATACCTCTATATCTCAGTAAGTATTGCTGGCAGCAGTTGCCAGTGTTGCCATCAGCCAGTCATTACTGTCAACCTCTATATCTCAGTAAGTATTGCTGGCAGTAGTTGCCAGTGTTGCCATCAGCCAGTCATTACTGTCAATTTCATACCTCTATATCTCAGTAAGTATTGCTGGCAGCAGTTGCCAGTGTTGCCATCAGCCAGTCATTACTGTCAACCTCTATATCTCAGTAAGTATTGCTGGGAATTTTTTGTTTTTGTTTTACCTACAAAAAATACTCTTTAATTCTATAAGAAAAATACTTTTTTGAGAATTCTTGGACCTGGAGAACAATTTAAGGTGAGGGGTCTGGACCCTGAAAAGGTTAATAAATCACTAGACATTACTCAAGATAACAAGATGCAAAGTTCCTTTGTATAAAGGCAAAGGGGATAAAAGAGAGTGCAAAAATTATAGGGGGAGAAGTCTGTTGAGTATACCTGGTAAAGTGTATGGTAGAGTTATTATTGAAAGAATTAAGAGTAAGATAGAGAATAGGATAGCAGATGAACAAGGAGGCTTTAGGAAAGGTAGTGGGTGTGTGGACCAGGTGTTTACAGTCAAACATTTATTTATTTTATTTATTTATTTATTTATTTAGTAATTTAAGCATACATACAGAGGTACAAAAAATACAGGTAAGAGCAGCATGCCAAAGCCACTTATATGCATAGCATTACGGGCTGGCTTAAAATTAACTTAAGATTAACTAAGCAATGATGAAATCAGTGATAATACATTATTGTAAACAGATAACTATAAAGCACAAATGAGTATTACAAAGACAGGTCATATGGTTGCATGCATTGCTGTACATTCAGTCGAATGGAGTATTCTGTTAGGTAGTGTATTTAAAAAAATAATAGTTAGATTGGGTCCTAGGTTTAACATTTGTGATATAATTGTGAGTAACATTTAGGATATACAATTTATAAGGTTCAGTTATTCAGTATTTATTTGGTTTTGAGTGAGTAAGTGATCTTTGAGAAGAGACTTGAATTTATAAACAGGTAGTGTTTCTTTTATATTTACAGGTAATGAATTCCAGATTTTAGGGCCTTTTATGTGCATTGAGTTTTTGCATAGTGTGAGATGGACACGAGGAACATCAAAGAGTGATCTGTGCCTTGTATTATGGTCATGTGTTCTGTTGAGGTTGGCAAGGAGATGTTTGAGGGGAGGGTTAATATCAGAGTTAAGTGTTCTATGTATGTAATAGGTGCAATAATAAGTATGGATGTTTTGTATGGTGAGTAGGTTGAGTGTTTTGAATATTGGTGGAGTGTGTTGCCTGTAGTGAGAATTTGTTATTCTAACTGCAGCCTTTTGTTGGGTAATTAGTGGTCTGAGATGGTTAGTTGTTGTTGAGCCCCATGCACAAATTCCATAGGTGAGATAGTGGTAAATAAGAGAGTGATAAAGGGCCAGGAGGGCTGACTGTGGAACATAGTACCGTATCTTCGATAGTATGCCTACAGTCTTGGAAATTTTCTTAGAAATTTGTTGTATATGTGTATGAAATTTGAGTCTATTATCGAGGTGGATTCCTAGGAATTTTCCCTCTGTTAGCTTTGTGATAGGTGATCTGTTTATCGTTATGTTAAGAGGTACATCTGTAGCTCTGTTTCCAAACTGAATGAAGTAGGTTTTGTCAATGTTTAGTGTAAGTTTGTTAGTCCTCATCCAGGTAGATATTTTCTGTAATTCGGTGTTTACAGTATTGGCTAGCGTGACTGGGCTCGGGTGAGAGAAGACGTATGTAGTGTCATCTGCAGAAAGTGTGGGTTTGAGTAATTGCGAAGCATTTGGTAGGTCATTTATGTATAGGAGAAAGAGAAGAGGGCCAAGGACACTTCCCTGTGGGACACCAACTGTAATTGGTTGTGCGGAAGAGCTTGCCCCATTTGCGTACACATATTGGCTTCTGTTGCTGAGGTAAGATATGAGGTAGTTGAGGGAGTGCCCTCTAATATCATAGTGTGACGATTTTACGTGGAGCAAGTCATGGTCAACTGTATCAAAAGCTTTATGTAAGTCAATGAAGATCCCCAGTGGGACTTCTTTTTTCTCTATTGCAGTGTATATATGTTCTAGCATGTGTATAATAGCATCATTAGTATTTTTATTAGGCCTGAATCCAAATTGGCAGGGGTTGAGAATGTTTTGGGAGATGAGGTAGGAGTAGATTCGTTTATGAATTAATTTTTCGAAGATTTTTGAGAGAGGGTGTAAATTGGATATTGGCCTATAGTTATTCAACTCTGTTTGGTCTCCTCCTTTATGGATCGGGGTGACCCTTGCTATTTTGAGAACTGTAGGGAAGGTGGAGGATTCAATGGATTTGTTAAAGAGTGTTGCAATGATTGGTGATAGTACTTGTGACGCTTTTTTGTATATAAAGGGTGGTAAGGTATTTAAATCTCCTGCCTTGTTTTTCAGTGCGTTGATAATAAGGGAGACTTCGTATGGGTTAGTCGGAGCTAGGAACAGTGTGTTCGGGTAGTTGCCAGTGAGGTAGTCATTTGGTGGGGTATCTGAGCTTGGGATTTTATTGGCAAGGTTTTGACCTATAGTGGAGAAGAAATCATTGAGTCTATTTACTGTTTCTGTTGGTGGGAGTTGGAGTTCATCTGATTTTGCTAATTTTATTTCGCCATGTCGTGATATCTTTTTTGTTCCCAGAATTTCTGATAGGGTCTTCCAGGTCTTTTTTATATCACCTCGTAAGTTGGATAATCTGTTCTCATAATACAATTTTTTTGCCCTTATCAGGCTGGTTAGGATTGACGAGTAACGTTTTGTTTGGTCTCTGGTTATGTGACCCATTCTGTACTGTTTTTCATATCGGTGTTTTGTATTTATGGATTTGAGAATGCTGGGTGTTAGCCAGGGACTGTTCAGTCTCTTAGCTGTCATCTGTTTAGTTTTTTTAGGGCAGTGCTTGTTATAAAGGTATTGGGTCTTTTTTAGAAAATTATTAAAACATTCGTCTAGTATCTGTATAGATTTCTAGCTCAGTGTGCCAGTCAATGTTTGTTACTGCTATTGTGAAGTTATTAATGGCTGCCTCATTGTGAAGTCTGAAGGTGACTTTAGTAGTGTCTTGGGGTATTTTACCAAGAGTTGTTATGAGGAAAGTAGGGTAGTGGTCTGTGGTATTATCTGTAATTATGCCTGATTGTAAAGGGGATAAGTGAACAGTATTTAGATAAGGCTAAAGAGGTCTTTGTGGCATTTATGGATTTGGAAAAGGCATATGACAGGGTGGATAGGGGGGCAATGTGGCAGATGTTGCAGGTGTATGGTGTAGGAGGTAGGTTACTGAAAGCAGTGAAGAGTTTTTACGAGGATAGTGAGGCTCAAGTTAGAGTATGTAGGAAAGAGGGAAATTATTTCTCAGTAAAAGTAGGCCTTAGACAAGGATGTGTGATGTCACCATGGTTGTTTAATATATTTATAGATGGGGTTGTAAGGGAAGTAAATGCGAGGGTCTTGGCAAAAGGCGTGGAGTTAAAAGATAAAGAATCACACATAAAGTGGGAGTTGTCACAGTTGCTCTTTGCTGATGACACTGTGCTCTTGGGAGATTCTGAAGAGAAGTTGCAGAGATTGGTGGATGAATTTGGTAGGGTGTGCAAAAGAAGAAAATTAAAAGTGAATACAGGAAAGAGTAAGGTTATGAGGATAACAAAAAGATTAGGTGATGAAAGATTGGATATCAGATTGGAGGGAGAGAGTATGGAGGAGGTGAATGTATTCAGATATTTGGGAGTGGACGTGTCAGCGGATGGGTCTATGAAAGATGAGGTGAATCATAGAATTGATGAGGGGGAAAAGGGTGAGTGGTGCACTTAGGAGTCTGTGGAGACAAAGAACTTTGTCCTTGGAGGCAAAGAGGTGAATGTATGAGAGTATAGTTTTACCAATGCTCTTATATGGGTGTGAAGCATGGGCGATGAATGTTGCAGCAAGGAGAAGGCTGGAGGCAGTGGAGATGTCATGTCTGAGGGCAATGTGTGGTGTGAATATAATGCAGAGAATTCGTAGTTTGGAAGTTAGGAGGTGCGGGATTACCACAACTGTTGTCCAGAAGGCTGAGGAACGGTTGTTGAGGTGGTTCAGACGTGTAGAGAGAATGGAGCGAAACAGAGTGACTTCAAGAGTGTATCAGTCTGTAGTGGAAGGAAGGCGGGGTTGGGGTCGGCCTAGGAAAGGTTGGAGGGAGGGGGTAAAGGAGGTTTTGTGTGCGAGGGGCTTGGACTTCCAGCAGGCATGCGTGAGCGTGTTTGATAGGAGTGAATGGAGACAAATGGTTTTTAATACTTGACGTGCTGTTGGAGTGTGAGCAAAGTAACATTTATGAAGGGGTTCAGGGAAACCGGCAGGCCGGACTTGAGTCCTGGAGATGGGAAGTACAGTGTCTGCACTCTGAAGGAGGGGTGTTAATGTTGCAGTTTAAAAACTGTAGTGTAAAGCACCCTTCTGGCAAGACAGTGATGGAGTGAATGATGGTGAAAGTTTTTCTTTTTCGGGCCACCCTGCCTTGGTGGGAATCGGCCAGTGTGATAAAAAAAAAAAAGGGTTACTCCAATACACAAAGGTGATGACCGAACTGATGTAAATAAACTCCCCCCCACCCCCCCAACAAGTCGGCCATCTCCCACCGAGGCAGGGTGACCCAAAAAAGAAAGAAAATCCCCAAAAAGAAAATAATTTCATCATCATTCAACACTTTCACCACACTCACACATAATCACTGTTTTTGCAGAGGTGCTCAGAACACAACAGTTTAGAAGCATATACATATAAAGATACACAACATGTCCCTCCAAACTGCTAATATCCCAAAACCCCTCCTTTAGAGTGCAGGCATTGTACTTCCCATTTCCAGGACTCAAGTCTGGCTATATAAAAATAAATAAATAAATGTAAATAAACATAGGCCAATATCCAACTTACCATTGTTATCCAAAAATTTTGAAAAACTAATACACAAGAGATTATACTTCTTTATGGCATCAAACAATATACTCAACCCCTGTCAGTTTGGTTTCAGACCAGACAAAAGCACAAACGACTCAGTGATAAAAAATGCTAGACTTGCTCTATACAGCTCTCGAAAATATTGAATGTCCACTAGGCCTCTTTATTGCCCTTAAGAAAGCTTTTGATACAGTAGACCACAGCATCCTACACCTCAAACTAGATCATTATGGTATCACTTGCATATGTACTCTTACCTTACCAACAGATGCCAGTACATCTCTGTCAAGGGTACAACCTCTTCAACAAGACCTGTTGGCATTGGTGTCCTACAGGGTAGTGTCCTTGGTCCTCTGCGTTTTCTCTTGTGCATCAGTGATCTTCCTAATGTATCATAGTAACTTAGACCTGTTCATTCTGCCAACAGTACAGTTTATCTCCCATCCAAATCTAGGATCCCTCAGCATCATTGTTAATGAGCTCTTAAAAATATCAACCTGGATGACTACCAGTGAACTAACACTTAGCAAGACCTTCATTATGTTTGGGAACAGAGCAAGTAATGTCCAGCTAAACATTATGTTTAGTAATACACTTATCACTAAACATAATGAAGTAAAAATTTCTGGATCTATTCCTTGACAGCAACTTGAAATTTAACACCCACATCCAACACATTACTAAAAGTTCCTCCCCTCAAGGAAGGTTCCTTGATGTTGGTGAGGGGCTCTTGATTTAGGGAATTGGATCTGTGCCCAGTTCCCCGAATTAAGCCTGAATGCCTTCCACATCCCCCCCCCAGGCGCTGTATAATCCTCCGGGTTTAGCGCTTCCCCCTTGATTATAATAATAATAATAAAAGTTCCTAGAACAGTTGGCATTCTCTCCAAGATATATTATGTGCCACAAACAGTATTGCATACACTAAAGTGCACTAAAGGTTGCTTGTACCTCAGGAACGCAGTGCACTAAAGGTTGCTTGTACCTCAGGTTTACAGTGCACTAAAGGTTGCTTGTACTTCGGGTATGCAGTGCACTAAAGGTTGCTTGTACCTCAGGTACGAAGTGCACTAAAGGTTGCTTGTACCTCAGGAACGCAGTGCACTAAAGGTTGCTTGTACCTCAGGTTTACAGTGCACTAAAGGTTGCTTGTACCTCAGGTACGAAGTGCACTAAAGGTTGCTTGTACCTCAGGTATGCAGTGCACTAAAGGTTGCTTGTACCTCAGGTACGCAGTGCACTAAAGGTTGCTTGTACCTTAGGTATGCAGTGCGACCTCTAAGGTGTCGGTATGATGGAATACAAAGTGCTGTTCAATCCTTAATGTACTTTTTCAGTTACAATACCCCAAAAAAATCACACTGTATGGACAAAGTCTACAAGAGTTTATTGTACAGTGGACCCCCGCATAACGATATTAATCAGTTCTTGAGAGCTCACTGTTATGCGAAATTATCGTTATGCGAATGAATTTTCCCCATAAGAAATAATGGAAATCAAATTAATCCGTGCAAGGCACCCCAAAGTATGAAAAAAAAATTTTTACCACATGAAATATTAATTTTAATACACACAAACTGAAAAAGGCATGCACAATTACATGACACTTACCTTTATTGAAGATCTGGTGATGATTGATGGGATGGGAGGAGGAGAGAGTCTTAATGTTTAGAAGGGGAATCCCCTTCCATTAAGACTTGAGGTGTCAAGTCCTTTTCTGGGGTTACTTCCCTTCTTTTAATGCCACTAGGACCAGCTTCAGAGTCACTGGACTTCTTTCGCACAACATATCTGTCCATAGTGGCCTGTACCTCTCGTTCCTTTATGACTTCCCTAAAGTGTTTCACAACATTGTCAGTGTAATAGTCACCAGCACGGCTTGCAATAGCTGTGTGAGGGTGATTTTCATCCATAAAGGTTTGCACTTTCAGCCACATTGCACAGATTTCCTTAATCTTTGTAGTAGGCAACTTCTTCAATTTCTCTCTCCCCTCCTCCGAACCAGTTTCCTCAGGTCTGGCCTCTTGCTGTTGAAGTTGATCTAGCAGCTCATCAGTGGCTAGTTCTTCATTGTCCTCCTCCACCAACTCTTCCACATTATCCCAACTAACCTCCAACCCCAAGGACTTTCCCAATGCCACAATGGATTCCTCAACTGGCATACTCTTCTCAAGGTTAGCCTGAAACCCTTCAAAATCCCTTTGGTCTACACATTCTGGCCACAGTTTCTTCCAAGCAGAGTTCAAGGTCCTCTTAGTCACTCCCTCCCAAGCTTTACCTATAAGGTTTACACAATTGAGGATATTAAAGTGCTCTCTCCAAAACTCTCTTAGAGTCAGTTGAGTTTCTGAGGTCACTACAAAGCACCTTTCAAACAGAGCTTTTGTGTACAGTTTTTTGAAGTTTGCAATAACCTGCTGGTCCATGGGCTGCAGGAGAGGAGTGGTATTAGGAGGCAAAAACTTCACCTTAATGAAGCTCATGTCCCCATAAAGTCGCTCTGCCACGTCTGTAGGATGACCAGGGGCATTGTCTAACACCAGGAGGCACTTAAGGTCTAATTTCTTTTCAGTTAGGTAATCTTTCACATTGGGGGCAAATGCATGGTGTAACCAGTCATAGAAAAAGTCCCTAGTGACCCATGCCTTAATGTTTGCCCTCCACAGCACACACAAATTAGCCTTGAGGATATTCTTTTGCCTGAACGCTCTGGGAATTTGAGTGATACACTAATAAAGGCTTCACTTTGCAATCACCAGTAGCATTGGAACACATCAACAGAGTAAGCCTGTCTTTCATAGGCTTATGTCCTGGGAGTGCCTTTTCCTCCTGAGTAATGTAGGTCCTGCTTGGCATTTTCTTCCAAAACAGGCCTGTTTCATCACAATTAAACACTTGTTCAGGTTTCAGTCCTTCACTGTCTATGTACTCCTTGAATTCCTGCACATATTTTTCAGCTGCTTTGTGGTCCAAACTGGCAGCCTCACCATGCCTTATCACACTATGTATGCCACTACGCTTCTTAAATCTCTCAAACCAACCTTTCCTGGCCTTAAATTCACTCGCATCAGCACTAGTTGCAGGCATTTTTTTAATTAAATCCTGATGCAACGTCCTAGCCTTTTCACTTATGATCACTTGAGAGATGCTATCTCCTGCTATCTGTTTTTCATTTATCCATACCAATAAGAGTCTCTCGACATCTTCCATCACTTGCGATCTCTGTTTCGAAAACACAGTTGAACCTTTGGCAAGAACAGCTTCCTTGATTGCCGTTTTGTTGCCCACAATAGTAGCGATGGTTGATTGGGGTTTATTGTACAACCTGGCCAGCTCGGAGACATGCACTCCACTTTCATACTTATCAATGATCTCTTTCTTCATCTCTATAGTAATTCTCACCCTTATTGCTGTAGGGTTGGCACTAGAAGCTTTCTTGGGGCCCATGGTCACTTATTTTGCAGATAAAATCACCAAAAGCACTGTAATAATACGAAATGTTCCGATTGTATGCTTGGATGTTACCGCGGAGGCTGGCTGGTAAACAATGCCACCGGCGGAACATGTGAGGCTGGCTCAGGCCACACATTAGACACGTCTCGGACGAACAGCGTTGAGCGGGTTTTTTAGCGGTATGCGAGGCAAAATCTTAGCGATAAAATGTATCGGTATGCGGATTTAACGTTATGTAAGGCCAACGGTATGCGGGGGTCCACTGTATTAGTAGTACATGTACAAGTAATGTTGAATATTTTTTGTATATTTTATGTAAAACTTTATGTAATACATAGGTTAAACATATCTAAACTTGACATTTTATTGATTATTACCAATACTCTGCCCCTCCAGCACATACTGGAAATATTTACATTAGCACTAAGTGCAGTCCTAACATCACTGACTTGACACAAGATACGTCTGAACACAAATTGTACGTAGGTGTAAAAGTTATCCTACAAATTTATAAACATTAGATTATCAGAAATACAGTTAATTATATATTACATAGAAATTTACTATTAATAATGTTGATTATTGTGTTTGTGTTAGTTACTTGTGTGTGTGTAATTGATGAGAGGTAAACAGAGCTCTTGCTTGACCAACACTGTCCTACACTCTTACTCTCGGACCTTGTGCGTAAACTATATATTATTTTTAAGAATACTTACCTCCCCACCCCCACCATCCCCTCCCTTTCCTGCATTTAGTATTTTTGCCTTTTCCTGCATTTTCCTTTAATTTTTATTCTATTTTCTTTGCTAGGTCTTGCCTACTGGTTATGGACTTGAGGTCTTCATCTTTCCTTACCTCCTTGGCTACTTTCAGCAGTTGTTACCTTTGCTTAACATTGGTGAGTCTTAGTCTTAGTGGCTTGTGTTACCTTTGCTTGATACTGTCAGTCTTAGTGACTTGCATTACCTTTGCTTAACACTGTAAGTCTTAGTGGCTTGTTACCTTTGACATTGCCAGTCTTAGTGGCTTCTGTTACCTTTTCTTGACACTGCCAGTCTTAGTGGCTTGCATTACCTTTGCTTGACACTGTCAATCTTAGTGGCTTGTTACCTTTGACTGTCCATCTTAGTGGCTTGTGTTACCTTTGACACTGTCGATCTTAATGGCTTTTGTTACCTTTGCTTGACACTGTCAGTCTTAGTGGCTTGTGTTACCTTTGACACTGTCCGTCTTAATGGCTTGCGTTACCTTTGACACTGTCCGTCTTAGTGGCTTGTTACCTTTGCTTGACACTGTCAGTCTTAGTGGCTTGTGTTACCTTTGACTGTCCCTCTTAGTGGCTTTTGTTACCTTTGACACTGTTAGTCTTAGTGGCTTGTGTTACCTTTGACACTGTTAGTCTTAGTGGCTTGTGTTACCTTTGACTGTCCCTCTTAGTGGCTTGTGTTACCTTTGACACTGTTAGTCTTAGTGGCTTGTGTTACCTTTGACACTGTTAGTCTTAGTGGCTTGTGTTACCTTTGACTGTCCCTCTTAGTGGCTTGTGTTACCTTTGATTGAGACTCAGTCTTAGTGGCTTGTGTTACCTTTGATTGAGACTCAGTCTTAGTGGCTTGTGTTACCTTTGATTGAGACTCAGTCTTAGTGGCTTGTTTTGTTTGCCTCAGGTTTCCCAACTTCAGACAGTGTTGTGTTGTTAAATTAGAGACGATTAAGTAGCACATTGTTCCTTATAAGTTAAGTAACACTGGCAGTACTGTTCTTGGTAGTTAAATAACACTATTACTGTACATGGTAGTTAAGTAACACTATTACTGTATGTGGTAGTTAAGTAACACTGGCAGTACTGTTCCTGGTAGTTAAGTAACACTGGTATTACTGTACCTGGTAGTTAAGTAACACTGCAGTTACTGTACCTGGTAGTTAAGTAACACTGCAGTTGCTGTACCTGGTAGTTAAGTAACACTGCAGTTGCTGTACCTGGTAGTTAAGTAACACTGCAGTTACTGTACCTGGTAGTTAAGTAACACTGCAGTTATTGTATCTGGTAGTTAAGTAACACTGCAGTTACTGTACCTGGTAGTTAAGTAACACTGCAGTTATTGTATCTGGTAGTTAAGTAACACTGCAGTTACTGTACCTGGTAGTTAAGTAACACTGCAGTTACTGTACCTGGTAGTTAAGTAACACTGCAGTTACTGTACCTGGTAAAGTAACACTGCAGTTACTGTACCTGGTAGTTAAGTAACACTGCAGTTATTGTATCTGGTAGTTAAGTAACACTGCAGTTACTGTACCTGGTAGTTAAGTAACACTGCAGTTACTGTACCTGGTAGTTAAGTAACACTGCAGTTACTGTACCTGGTAGTTAAGTAACACTGCAGTTACTGTACCTGGTAAAGTAACACTGCAGTTACTGTACCTGGTAGTTAAGTAACACTGCAGTTATTGTATCTGGTAGTTAAGTAACAATGGCAGTACTGTTGCTGATAGTAACACTGGTGTTACTCTTGCTGGTAGTAGCACTGGTGTTACTCTTGCTGGTAGTAACACTGGTGTTACTCTTGCTGGTAGTAACACTGGTGTTACTCTTGCTGGTAGTAACACTGGTGTTACTCTTGCTGGTAGTAACACTGGTGTTACTGTTGCTGGTAGTAACACTGGTGTTACTCTTGCTGATAGTAACACTGGTGTTACTGTTGCTGATAGTAACACTGGTGTTACTCTTGCTGGTAGTAACACTGGTGTTACTCTTGCTGGTAGTAGCACTGGTGTTACTGTTGCTGTTAGTAACACTGGTGTTACTGTTGCTGTTAGTAACACTGGTGTTACTCTTGCTGGTAGTAGCACTGGTGTTACTCTTGCTGGTAGTAACACTGGTGTTACTGTTGCTGTTAGTAACACTGGTGTTACTGTACCTGGTAGTTAAGTAACACTGCAGTTACTGTACCTGGTAGTTAAGTAACACTGCAGTTATTGTATCTGGTAGTTAAGTAACAATGGCAGTACTGTTGCTGATAGTAACACTGGTGTTACTCTTGCTGGTAGTAGCACTTGTGTTACTCTTGCTGGTAGTAGCACTGGTGTTACTCTTGCTGGTAGTAGCACTGGTGTTACTCTTGCTGGTAGTAGCACTGGTGTTACTCTTACTGGTAGTAGCACTGGTGTTACTCTTGCTGGTAGTAGCACTGGTGTTACTGTTGCTGTTAGTAACACTGGTGTTACTGTTGCTGTTAGTAACACTGGTGTTACTGTTGCTGTTAGTAACACTGATGTTACTGTTGCTGGTAAAGTTACACTTGTGTTATTGTACCTGGTAGTGAAGTAACACTGGTGTTACTGTTGCTGGTAGTTAAGTAACACTGGTATTACTGTTTCTGGTAGTTAAGTAACACTGGTATTACTGTTTCTGGTAGTTAAGTAACACTGGTATTACTGTTTCTGGTAGTTAAGTAACACTGGTATTACTGTTTCTGGTAGTTAAGTAACACTGGTATTACTGTTTCTGGTAGTTAAGTAACACTGGTATTACTGTTTCTGGTAGTTAAGTAACACTTGTGTTACTGTTCTTTATAAAGTAAGTTATTAATTCATTCACTGTCATGACATCAAAATTAAAAGTACTGACAGTGTCAAGATTTTTTTTTTGAAATGGAGAATGTTTTTGTGAAGGTAAAAACACTGTGACTGCAAACTTTGAATTGTAGCTTGTGGAGTTATGATGGAGCAAAGATGGAAGTCTGGCCACAATTGTAGCTTGTGGAGTTATGATGGAGCAAAGATGGAAGTCTGGCCACAATTGTAGCTTGTGGAGTTATGATGGAGCAAAGATGGAAGTCTGGCCATAATTGTAGCTTGTGGAGTTATGATGGAGCAAAGATGGAAGTCTGGCCATAATTGTAGCTTGTGGAGTTATGATGGAGCAAAGATGGAAGTCTGGCCATAATTGTAGCTTGTGGAGTTATGATGGAGCAAAGATGGAAGTCTGGCCATAATTTACATTGGTGATTTCATGCAATTCCATCACTCAGATTTGAGGCAGTTCCTAGTTATTTAACTAGTATATCTAACATTGTCAACTGAACACAGGAAAATGCTCATTTAAGTATCAGAACTACCTATAAAATGCACAGTAATCAGTAATTTTATACACAATTCAACAAATACCAGTTTAAGAAAATGTAAAATATAGAGTAGCCATTACATGGTACAGGTGAGGCTGACTCAGGGCAAGTGAAGCTTCAGGTTAGTGTGTAAAACACTGGCTTATCTGCTTCACTGGCTTATCTGCTTCACTGGCTTATCTGCTTCACTGGCTTATCTGCTTCACTGGCTTATCTGCTTCACTGGCTTATCTGCTTCACTGGCTTATCTGCTTCACTGGCTTATCTGCTTCACTGGCTTATCTGCTTCACTGGCTTATCTGCTTCACTGGCTTACATACTCACCTGCAGTTTTACCACTCACTTGCCCCTCACATGTACAAAATATTAAGTTTTTCCTTTTTTATTGCATAAAAAATATAACTATGAATGATTGGTCAATGGTGGTGGTTTAGGCTGGCCAGTAATTGAAGCAACCAGGAAGTGAGACCTTACCCTTCCTCAGCATAATTGACCAAAATCTTATTTACAAAACTTGAGACCTATTTGAAGCTACTTCCTCTCTGAAACTGGCAAAAATCATCCTTATTTCACTGTCTTCCATTCTACCAGTTGTCAACAAACAGCCGATAAAACAAAAAACTACTCAAAATACCTAAGTTGTTGTTAGTCAAGCAGAAATGGCCATAGCTTCGAGATGTCCCATCATGCATCACCAGGGGCACGATTGTTTTATGTATGGTGCACACTCACCGCAGGTGCACACTCACTGCAGGTGCACACTCGCCGCAGCCGCATACTTACCGAAGCTGTACGCTTACCGAAGGTGCACATTATCTCTTTTCTAGGTCAAAACTTTCTACTCTTATCTTGAGTGTACTGTGCTTAATTAACCCTTTCAGAGTCGAGACCCCTAATCCTCAACCCTTTCAGGGTTGGTGCCATACTAGTACGCATAAATTCTAGTGCCTTCAAGTCTAGCGAGAGAAAGCTGGTAGGCCAACATATGAAAGAATGGGTCTATGTGGTCAGTATGCACAGTATAAAAAAATTCCTGCAGCACACAGTGCATAATGAGAGAAAAAAACTTTGACCATATTTTTGGTTTAAAACAGCGACTTTGCAGTGTATTTTTGCATGGTATTTATGGTTGTATTCTAGTTTTCCTGGTCTCATTTTATAGAATGGAAGACATATTACGGAAATTGAGATGATTTTGATTAGTTTCACAAAGAAAAGTACCTTAAAATTGAGGTCAAATTAGCAGAAATGTTCGATTTTTGCCCAAAGTTCAAAAGTAAACAAATCATACCATGCATCCAATACACATCAACTGGCGAGTCTTATATTCTTTCACAAGTGCGCTGATATTATTTATATCATTTCTACACTAATGCATAACAGTAAATCTTCTATTTTTTTTGTGATAATAAAAATTTAAAGTGGAAAGCAGAAATGTAAGAGGGGTGTGGGGACGTGAATAATGAACAGAGGAAATGTTATTTTAGTGCCAGGAATGTCTGTCTTGTTTATTCTGGACCCTATCTGGAAATTGGCATCTTTTGAAATTTTGTGAAACTGGCAAAATTACCAGTTTCTGACCACTATTGGATAGTTGAAATTAGTAAATGAGTAGTTTCTTGTAGTCATTCGATAGAAAAAATGGAGTTCTAGCGAAATAGTTATGATTTTTGTCGACTGGTGCATTGGAATTGGCCGAAAATAGGGCTCAAAGTGGGCGAAATTGCCAATGCGTAAACATCGTCGAGACCGCTAACTTCGTGAGAGCATAATTCCGTAAGTTTTCCATCAAATTTCATACTTTTGGTGTCATTTTGACCGGGAAAAGATTCTCTATCATTTCATAATTTTTTTTTATGCCAAAAGTACAAAATTTGTTGGAAAACTTAAAAAAAATTGCCCTCTCTCGAAGTTAGCGATCTGTGATATTTGTGTTTTGGTGATTTCGCCCACTTTGAGCCCTATTTTCGGCCAATTCCATTGTTCCAGTCGACTAAAATCATTGCTATTTCACTAGAACTCCATTTGTTCTATCGATTGAGTACAAGAAACTGCCCATTCGCCGATTTCAACTACCCAATAAAGTGGTCAGAAATTGGCAATTTGGTCAATTTCACACAAATTTCAAAAGATGCCAATTTCAAAATAGGGTCCAGAATAAACAAGGCAGACATTCCTCTCACTAAAATAACATTTTCTCTGTTCATTAGTCAGGTCTCCAGGCCCCTCTTATATTACTCTTGCTTACGATATTGAATTTTTGTTCAGACAAAAAATAGAAGATTTACTGTTATGCAGACTACTGCATTATTATAATAATTGTATAAATAATGTCAACCCATTCATGACTGCATATTAGACTGGCCAGTTGGACACACATTGGACGGTGATTGTCATTTGTTTACTCCTGAAAATCGGCAAAATCTGAACATTTCCACTACTCTGAGCTCAATTTCAATGTACTTTTCATCCTGGAGTTTACCTGGAGAGAGTTTCGGGGGTCAACGCCCCCGCGGCCCGGTCTGTGACCAGGCCTCCTGGTGGATCAGCGCCTGATCAACCAGGCTGTTGCTGCTGGCTGCACGCAAACCAACGTACGAGCCACAGCCCGGCTGATCAGGAACTGACTTTAGGTGCTTGTCCAGTGCCAGCTTGAAGACTGCCAGGGGTCTGTTGGTAATCCCCCTTATGTGTGCTGGGAGGCAGTTGAACAGTCTCGGGCCCCTGACACTTATTGTATGGTCTCTTAACGTGCTAGTGACACCCCTGCTTTTCATTGGGGGGATGGTGCATCGTCTGCCAAGTCTTTTGCTTTCGTAGTGAGTGATTTTCGTGTGCAAGTTCGGTACTAGTCCCTCTAGGATTTTCCAGGTGTATATAATCATGTATCTCTCCCTCCTGCGTTCCAGGGAATATAGGTTTAGAAACCTCAAGCGCTCCCAGTAATTGAGGTGTTTTATCTCCGTTATGCGCGCCGTGAAAGTTCTCTGTACATTTTCTAGGTCGGCAATTTCACCTGCCTTGAAAGGTGCTGTTAGAGTGCAGCAATATTCCAGCCTAGATAGAACAAGTGACCTGAAGAGTGTCATCATGGGCTTGGCCTCCCTAGTTTTGAAGGTTCTCATTATCCATCCTGTCATTTTTCTAGCAGATGCGATTGATACAATGTTATGGTCCTTGAAGGTGAGATCCTCCGACATAATCACTCCCAGGTTTTTGACGTTGGTGTTTCGCTCTATTTCGTGGACGGAATCTGTTTTGTACTCTGATGAAGATTTAATTTCCTCATGTTTACCATATCTGAGTAATTGAAATTTCTCATCGTTGAACTTCATATTGTTTTCTGCAGCCCACTGAAAGATTTGGTTGATGTCCGCCTGGAGCCTTGCAGTGTCTGCAATGGAAGACACTGTCATGCAGATTCGGGTGTCATCTGCAAAGGAAGACACGGTGCTGTGGCTGACATCCTTGTCTATGTCGGATATGAGGATGAGGAACAAGATGGGAGCTAGTACTGTGCCTTGTGGAACAGAGCTTTTCACCGTAGTTGCCTCGGACTTTACTCTGTTGACGACTACTCTCTGTGTTCTGTTAGTGAGGAAATTATAGATCCATCGACCGACTTTTCCTGTTATTCCTTTAGCGCGCATTTTGTGCGCTATTACGCCATGGTCACACTTGTCGAAGGCTTTTGCAAAGTCTGTATATATTACATCTGCATTCTTTTTGTCTTCTAGTGCATTTAGGACCTTGTCGTAGTGATCCAGTAGCTGAGACAGACAGGAGCGACCTGTTCTAAACCCATGTTGCCCTGGGTTGTGTAACTGATGGGTTTCTAGATGGATGGTGATCTTGCTTCTTAGGACCCTTTCAAAGATTTTTATGATATGGGATGTTAGTGCTATTGGTCTGTAGTTCTTTGCTGTTGCTTTACTGCCCCCTTTGTGGAGTGGGGCTATGTCTGTTGTTTTTAGTAACTGAGGGACGACCCCCGTGTCCATGCTCCCTCTCCATAGGATGGAAAAGGCTCGTGATAGGGGCTTCTTGCAGTTCTTGATGAACACAGAGTTCCATGAGTCTGGCCCTGGGGCAGAGTGCATGGGCATGTCATTTATCGCCTGTTCGAAGTCATTTGGCGTCAGGATAACATCGGATAGGCTTGTGTTAATCAAATTTTGTGGCTCTCTCATAAAAAATTCATTTTGATCTTCGACTCTCAGTCTGGTTAGCGGCTTGCTAAAAACTGAGTCATATTGGGACTTGAGTAGCTCACTCATTTCCTTGCTGTCATCTGTGTAGGACCCATCTTGTTTAAGTAGGGGCCCAATACTGGGCGTTGTTCTCGATTTTGATTTGGCATAGGAGAAGAAATACTTTGGGTTTCTTTCGATTTCATTTATAGCTTTTAGTTCTTCCCGCGATTCCTGACTCCTAAAGGATTCTTTTAACTTAAGTTCGATGCTTGCTATTTCTCTGACCAGTGTCTCCCTGCGCATTTCAGATATATTGACCTCTTTTAGCCGCTCTGTTATTCTTTTCCGTCGCCTGTAAAGGGAGCGCCTGTCTCTTTCTATTTTACATCTATTTTACATCTATTTTACATCATGAAACCAATCAAAATCATTGCCATTTATGTAATATGTCCTCTTCAAGGGGGGCTCCTTGGCGTGGTGAAGAGGCTCTTGGTCTGAGGAATTAGACCTGTCGGTCTCCTTCCTCAGACCGAACCTAATTACCCCCCAATCCCCCCTTCCCTATCCCATCCTCCCCTTTTCCCTTTCCTCCTCCCCCTCCCCCTCCCCACCCTTCCCTTTTGCCCTTCCTCTTTTTGGCCTTTGGGCTTTTTTCCCACAGGCGCGCTAGTTCCTAGGTAGGGGAAAGGGTACCGGGGTCCATCCCATTCCGTTGAGGTTCTTGGCGGTGGCGTAGTTTGCCGTGGAATCTGGATCTCCTGGGGATGTCCCGATCCCTCTCCGGTATCCCGGGGAGTGGCTTTGGGTGTCTTTCGGGCGATGGGTGTATCTCTGGAAGCCACCTTTCGGATTCCGGGGGTGGTGGCCAAAGGAGATATGCTTTGTGGCGGATATCTGGAGTGGTTGGTGCAATTATTTAATAAATGTATGGAAGAGGGTAAGGTACCTAGGGATTGGCAGAGAGCATGCATAGTTCCTTTGTATAAAGGCAAAGGGGATAAAAGAGAGTGCAAAAATTATAGAGGGATAAGTCTGTTGAGTATACCTGGTAAAGTGTATGGTAGAGTTATTATTGAAAGAATTAAGAGTAAGACAGAGAATAGGATAGCAGATGAACAAGGAGGCTTTAGGAAAGGTAGGGGGTGTGTGGACCAGGTGTTTACAGTGAAACATATAAGTGAACAGTATTTAGATAAGGCTAAAGAGGTCTTTGTGGCATTTATGGATTTGGAAAAGGCATATGACAGGGTGGATAGGGGGTCAATGTGGCAGATGTTGCAGGTGTATGGTGTAGGAGGTAGGTTACTGAAAGCAGTGAAGAGTTTTTACGAGGATAGTGAGGATCAAGTTAGAGTATTTAGGAAAGAGGGAAATTATTTCCCAGTAAAAGTAGGCCTTAGACAAGGATGTGTGATGTCACCGTGGTTGTTTAATATATTTATAGATGGGGTTGTAAGAGAAGTAAATGCGAGGGTCTTGGCAAGAGGCGTGGAGTTAAAAGATAAAGAATCACACACAAAGTGGGAGTTGTCACAGCTGCTCTTTGCTGATGACACTGTGGTCTTGGGAGATTCTGAAGAGAAGTTGCAGAGATTGGTGGATGAATTTGGTAGGGTGTGCAAAAGAAGAAAATTAAAGGTGAATACAGGAAAGAGTAAGGTTATGAGGATAACAAAAAGATTAGGTAATGAAAGATTGGATATCAGATTGGAGGGAGAGAGTATGGAGGAGGTGAATGTTTTCAGATATTTGGGAGTGGACGTGTCAGCGGATGGGTCTATGAAAAATGAGGTGAATCATAGAATTGATGAGGGGAAAAGGGCGAGTGGTGCACTTAGGAGTCTGTGGAGACAAAGAACTTTGTCCTTGGAGGCAAAGAGGTGAATGTATGAGAGTATAGTTTTACCAACGCTCTTATATGGGTGTGAAGCATGGGTGATGAATGTTGCAGCGAGGAGAAGGCTGGAGGCAGTGGAGGTGTCATGTCTGAGGGCAATGTGTGGTGTGAATATAATGCAGAGAATTCGTAGTTTGGAAGTTAAGAGGTGCGGGATTACCAAAACTGTTGTCCAGAGGGCTGAGGAGGGTTGTTGAGGTGGTTCGGACATGTAGAGAGAATGGAACGAAACAGAATGACTTCAAGAGTGTATCAGTCTGTAGTGGAAGGAAGGCGGGGTAGGGGTCGGCCTAGGAAAGGTTGGAGGGAGGGGGTAAAGGAGGTTTTGTGTGCGAGGGGCTCAGACTTCCAGCAGGCATGCGTGAGCGTGTTTGATAGGAGTGAATGGAGACAAATGGTTTTTAATACTTGACGTGCTGTTGGAGTGTGAGCAAAGTAACATTTATGAAGGGGTTCAGGGAAACCGGCAGGCCAGACTTGAGTCCTGGAGATGGGAAGTACAGTGCCTGCACTCTGAAGGAGGGGTGTTAATGTTGCAGTTTAAAAACTGTAGTGTAAAGCACCCTTCTGGCAAGACAGTGATGGAGTGAATGATGGTGAAAGTTTTTCTTTTTCGGGCCACCCTGCCTTGGTGGGAATCGGCCAGTGTGATAATAACAATAATAATCCGGCCGCCCTCTCTTTTGTCCACCGAGGTAGCTCGGCAAATGTGAGGTTGCTATCCCGGATTGCTGGTTTACTGGCATGATGGGTAGGGTGTGGCACGGTTTCCATGCTGCATCTACGCTTCTTACGGTGCTGAGGTCCTCTTGGGCGCGGAGGGAGATTTCTGGCCCTTTCGTTCCTCCTAGGAACTATCCCTCCCCGACCCTTTTTTTATTCTTTTTTATTTTTATTTTCTTTTTCTTTTTTCTTTTTTTTCTTAAAAACAAAAAGAAAGAAGTAACCTAACCATGGAGAACCCAATCCATGAACCTGGTACCCCTGGGCCCCTTCTTGATACCGCACCCCGTTCTGACACCGCCTCGACTTTGGACCGCTCTTCGGACACTCCTCATGCCTCTGTACCTCTTGCCGGTGCTGTTTCCTCACCCGCTTCAGGTACTGAGGTCTCAACTGACTCCTTTGATTTATCTGACCTCCGCTCTCCTTTGACTATGCTTCCAGCCTCTCCCTCTACGGTGCGGCAATTTTCGAATCGCCGGCCCATTCCACGTCGGACCAACTCTGGTCCCATGCCTAAATGCCAACGACAATTACCTGCTGATGATGCTTCTCCACCTTCTCGTTCTTCTCAGGAAAGATCGACACGTCCTGCACTCTCTTTCCACGCTCAGTTTCAGACTGCACAGTGGACTAAATTCTTCACTTTACGACCGACTTCCTCTACCGCATATCTTTCCGACCACAGTATTGGCAAGGCACTCCTACGCCATGTTGGTAAAGATATTTCTTTTCATGCTCTTAAGAGCGGTACGCACATCATCATGGTGCAGAATGCTACCCAAGCTCATGATCTTTCTCCTCTTTCCCATATAGATACTGTTCCTGTCACTATTGAAAAACATCATTCCCTCAATTCTTGTAGTGGTACTGTTATTCTGCCCCATACCATAGTTCAACAAAATTTCCAGACATGTGGCAATGACATTCTTGAACAGCTGGAACTCCAAGATCTCCCAATCCTCAAGGTAGACACTTACGTTCTTCCTGCCGTCGGGGGGAGACGATACCCTAGCAATGTGGCTCGTTTAACTTTTGACAGCCGTGAACTCCCATCCTCAGTTTATGTAGCAGGACATCGGTTACAAGTTCGAAAGGTGATCCCTACACCGCAATAGTGTAGACATTGCTGGCGATTTGGCCATCCAGCTAAATATTGCAGATCCATAGCCGAATGCCCAGTCTGTGGTGCCGATGACCATTCTAATACGTCTTGCAATCGACCTCCCTCTTGCCTTAATTGTCATGAGGCTCACCCTTCGTACTCTCGCCGTTGCCAAGTCTACTTAAATGAGCCTCTTCAAGGGGGGCTCCTTGGCGTGGTGAAGAGGCTCTTGGTCTGAGGAATTAGACCTATCGGTCTTCTTCCTCAGACCGAACCTAATTACCCCCCAATCTCCCCTCCCCTATCCCATCCTCCCCATCCTCCCCTTTTTCCTTTCCTCCTCCTCCTCCCCACTCCTCCCTTTTGCCCTTCCTCTTTTTGTCCTTTGGGATTTCTCCCACAGGCGCGCTAGTTCCTGGGTAGGAGAAAGGATACCGGGGTCCATCCCATTCCGTTGAGGTTCTTAGCGGTGGCGTAGTTTGCCGTGGAATCTGGATCGCCTGGGGATGTCCCGATCCCTCTCCGGTATCCCGGAGTAGCTTTGGGTGTCTTTCGGGCGACGAGTGTATCTCTGGAAGCCACCTTTCGGATTCCGGGGGTGGTGGCCGAAGGAGGTATGCTTTGTGGCGGATATCCGGCCGCCCTCTCTTTTGTCCACCGAGGTAGCTCGGCAGATGTGAGGTTGCTATCCCGGATTGTTAGTTTACTAGCATGATGGGTAGGGTATGGCACGGGTTCCATGCTGCATCTGTGCTACTTGCGGTGCTGAGGTCCTCTTGGGCGCGGAGGGAGATTTCTGGCCCTTTCATTCCTCCTAGGACCTATCCCTCCCCGGTCCCCCCTTTTTTTTTCTTTTTTTTATTTTTATTTTCTTTTCTTCTTTCTTTTTTTTTCTTAAAAACAAAAAGAAAGAAGTAACCTAACCATGGCAGCCCTAGTCCATGAACCTGGTACCCCCGGGCCCCTTCTTGATACCGCACGCCGTTCTGACCCCGCCTCGTCTTTGGACCACTCTTCAGACATTCCTCATACCTCTGTACCTATTGCCGGTGCTGTTTCCTCACCCGCTTCAGGTACTGAGGCCTCGACTGACTCCTTCGATTTATCAGACCTTCGCTCTCCTCTGACTATGCTTCCGGCCTCTCCCTCTACGGTGCGGCAATTTTCAAATCGCCGACCCGTTCCACGTCGGACCAACTCTGGTCCCACGCCTAAACGTCAACGACAATTACCTGCTGATGATACTTCTCCACCTTCACCTTCTCGTTCTTCTCAGAAACGATCGACACGTCCTTCACTACCTTTCCACGCTCAGTTTCAGACTGAACAGTGGACTAAATTCTTCACTTTACGACCAACTTCCTCTACTGCCTATCTTTCTGACCATAGTATTGGCAAGGCACTCCTACGCCATGTTGGTAAAGATATTTCTTTTCATGCTCTTAAGAGCGGTACGCGCATCATTACCGTACAGAATGCTACCCAGGCTCGTGAGCTCTCTCGTCTTTCCCATATAGATACTGTTCCTGTCACCCTTGAAAAACATCTTTCCCTCAATTCTTGTAGTGGTACCGTCATTCTGCCCCATACCATAGTTCAACAAAATTTCCAGACATGTGGCACCGACATTCTAGAACAGCTGGAACTCCAAGATCTCCCAATCCTCAAGGTAGACACTTACGTTCTTCCTGCCCGTGGGCGGAGACGATACCCTAGCAATGTGGCTCGTTTAACTTTTGACAGCCGAGAACTCCCATCCTCAGTTTATATAGCAGGACATCGGTTACAAGTTCGAAAGGTGATCCCTACACCACAACAGTGTAGAAATTGCTGGCGATTTGGCCATCCAGCGAAATATTGCAGATCTATCGCCGAATGCCCAGTCTGTGGTGCCGATGACCATTCTAATACGTCTTGCAATCGATCTCCCTCTTGCCTTAACTGTCATGAGGCTCACCCTTCGTACTCTCGCCGTTGTCAGGTCTATTTAAACGAGCGGGAAATCCGTTACCTCAAAGAGACAGAAGGTCTCCCTTATGCCATGGCAGTTTCTCATCTCCGCCTCCAAGGGAGACTCCCACGTGTTTCTTATTCCCGTGTTTCAAAACGTCCCCCCACTTCTGGTATCCCATCTTCTACACCCACCTCTGTGGTTACCTCTCCCATAATCACTCCTGTATCTAATCCTTTTGCTGTCCTCGGCTCAGACGTCCCTACTTCAACGCCTCAGTCTAATCTCGCTTCTTCGAGTTCTCTCTTACAAGCCTCAGTATCGACGAGACCTCGTACGACACCTCTTCCCAATCGTCCCTCTACTTCTCAAAAGTCAAAAAAAGGTCCGGTAACACCTCCTACCCATCTTCCACCTCCTCATTTTACCCTCCCTGTCTCTGTCCCTAGTTCTTCCCCTCTCACTGGCTCAGTTACAAATGCAGAGGTTCACCCTCCTCCTCGTAATGTACCTTCCTCCCCTGGAAATAAATGGTATAAAATACCGACACAATGGAAATATAAACACAAATGCAGTATAATGTGATCCTTTATTGACAACGTTTCACCTACACAGTGGGCTTTTTCAAGTCACACACGGATCTACCTGGGGTTGGAAGGTACAAGAGTATTTATAGTCATGTGTTGAGGTCAGGTGGAGAATGCTGCATCTGATGATCTACCGGGTGGGGTTATAGAGTCTTGGGTAGCTTGGCAGGGGTATTGGACAAGTGGTGAGTAGACCTTCTGCAGTGTTCTATGTTCTTATGTGGGATAGCGATGAAGAAGTTTCTTGGCGAGTGGTTCAGCTATGTTATAGAAGCCATTGTTCTGGTTGAAATTGTTGGTTGTAGAGATGAGCGATGATTCCAGGATTCTTCTGTATTTGGTGTTGTCTTCTGTGGCTATAAGTCTTGAGTTTCTGTAGTTAATTAAATGGTTGTGTGAATTGCGATGTTGTACACAGGCATTCCTTGTATCGTCAGTCCTGCTTGCATATTGGTGTTCTGAAATACGTGTTTGGAGGTCTCTTGATGTTTCGCCCACATATAATTTGTTGCAGTCATTACAAGGGATTATGTATACCCCTGCAGAGGATGGAGGCTTGTCCTGTCTACTACTGGTGATGTCCTTGATTGTCGTGGTTGTGGAGGTAGATACTTGGAATGATGTTTTGGCAAAGATGTTGGAAACATGTTTGGCAATGGAGTTGGTTGGGAGGACTATGTATCTCTTCTCGGCAGTGTCTTCTCTGGGTGTATTGAAGATGTTTAATGCCCGCCGTCTGCAGTCTCTGATGAAGTGACGAGGATAGTGGAGTTTAGAAAATACTTGTTCAATTATAGTGCATTCTTCCTCAAGGAACTCACTGCTGCAGATTCTGAGTGCACGTAGGAAGAAGCCTATAATTACACCACGTTTGGTTTTGGTGTCGTGGTGAGAGTAGAAGTGGAGAAGATCGTTTTGGTTGGTGGGTTTTCGATAGACTTTAAAACGTTACATCAATGCACTCAAAGGTTTAGCAGAAGACACGACCATCAGGGTCACCACCGCTGATAAAGGAGGTGGTGTTATCATGAACACTGACGATTACAGGAACAAAATGCTTAATCTACTTAATGACCCAGATACCTACAAACCTCTCACAACTAACCAAGTGGACAACCTCACTAAAACTTTTCTTCAAAGGACTCGCCGCATTCTGAGGGGCTCAGAACAAGGGAAGAAACTTCTGCACACCATGCCCAGCAACCCCAGACCTGCCAGAATGTACGGCCTGCCAAAGACTCACAAGCCTGGTATCCCACTGAGGCCCATATCCTCGGGAATAGGCAGTGCTCCCCACCAGCTCTCAGGAATTCTCGCCAAACACCTCTCTAAACTCTTGGGCACTATCAGTCCAGCACATCTCAAACACTCAGGTGATCTTCTCAATCGCATTCGCAACATCAACATCAGGAACAAGAAACTTTCCAGCCTTGACGTGACTTCCCTATTCACTAAAGTACCTACTAAACAAGCCATCGATCTCTTGCGCAGGAAAATTGACGATTCACATGATCTTCCCATTCCAGCCAGCGATTTCATCGACCTTGTTGAACTATGTGTTGGCTTTACGTGTTTCTCTTTCGAAAATCACCTCTTTCAGCAGACTTTTGGACTACCCATGGGTTCGCCACTCAGTGCAGTCCTGGCGAACCTATACATGGAACATCTAGAAGCCGAACGTTTCTCCACCATTATTCCTTCGTCTGTCACCTGGCTCCGTTATGTTGACGACATTCTCCTCATAACTCCTAAACGCTTCAACGTTCAAGCTCTCCAAGACAAGCTCAACCAGGTCGAGCCTTCAATCCAGTTCACACTTGAAGAAGAAGTCGACAACACTCTTCCTTTCCTTGATGTTCTACTCTGCAAAGCTGACCACGAACTTCGTTTTAAAGTCTATCGAAAACCCACCAACCAAAACGATCTTCTCCACTTCTACTCTCACCACGACACCAAAACCAAACGTGGTGTAATTATAGGCTTCTTCCTACGTGCACTCAGAATCTGCAGCAGTGAGTTCCTTGAGGAAGAATGCACTATAATTGAACAAGTATTTTCTAAACTCCACTATCCTCGTCACTTCATCAGAGACTGCAGACGGCGGGCATTAAACATCTTCAATACACCCAGAGAAGACACTGCCGAGAAGAGATACATAGTCCTCCCAACCAACTCCATTGCCAAACATGTTTCCAACATCTTTGCCAAAACATCATTCCAAGTATCTACCTCCACAACCACGACAATCAAGGACATCACCAGTAGTAGACAGGACAAGCCTCCATCCTCTGCAGGGGTATACATAATCCCTTGTAATGACTGCAACAAATTATATGTGGGCGAAACATCAAGAGACCTCCAAACACGTATTTCAGAACACCAATATGCAAGCAGGACTGACGATACAAGGAATGCCTGTGTACAACATCGCAATTCACACAACCATTTAATTAACTACAGAAACTCAAGACTTATAGCCACAGAAGACAACACCAAATACAGAAGAATCCTGGAATCATCGCTCATCTCTACAACCAACAATTTCAACCAGAACAATGGCTTCTATAACATAGCTGAACCACTCGCCAAGAAACTTCTTCATCGCTATCCCACATAAGAACATAGAACACTGCAGAAGGTCTACTCACCACTTGTCCAATACCCCTGCCAAGCTACCCAAGACTCTATAACCCCACCCGGTAGATCATCAGATGCAGCATTCTCCACCTGACCTCAACACATGACTATAAATACTCTTGTACCTTCCAACCCCAGGTAGATCCGTGTGTGACTTGAAAAAGCCCACTGTGTAGGTGAAACGTTGTCAATAAAGGATCACATTATACTGCATTTGTGTTTATATTTCCACCTTCCTCCCCTGTTCCCTCCCAAGTTTCTTCCTCTTCTGCCACCTCCCAGGTTCCTGTCTCTTCTGTCCCCTGCCACGCTTCTCCAGTTCCCTCCACCCTTTCGCCCCCCCCTACCTTGGTACAGTCCAATACAGTTCCAATCTTTACTCATCCTCCCCCTACCATTCCCAATATTGTCTCCCATACGACATCTCTGAATTCCGAAACACTTGAAGCAATCTCTGAATATATTGCAGAGACCAAACCATCAATGGACACTGATCCACCTTCCGCTCTTTCTCTCTCCTCTGCTCCATCTGCGCAACTCCTTTCTTCACAGCGCACCGTTCCTTCGCTGCTTGAACATTTTCCACTGCCTCCGCATGTGGACTTTTCTAACCCTTCTAGTCCGTAGGAACCCTTACCTGCGGATTTCAAGTATCTTTATCATTGCCAATCATGGCCTTTTTACAGTGGAATATACGCGGCCTCAGGGGTAATCGGGGTGAGCTTCAGATGTTACTCTCCCAGTTTGCCCCTGTTGGTGTTTGCTTACAGGAACCAAAATTACACTCTGCTGTTATTTCTCACATCTCAGGCTATAATTTATTGTATTCTTCAGATCCTTTTCCTGATGGGACCTTTAATGAAAGTGCCCTTCTTCTCCGCACTGATATTCCGTACCATCAGCTATTTGTTCATACTTCGCTGCATTACACAGCAGCCCGTATCCACTTACATAGGTGGTATATGCTCTGTTCTTTATATCTCTCTCCTTCTCGGGCATTATCTATTCCGGATTTTGCCTTCCTTGTTTCGTCATTACCGCCACCGATTCTGTTACTTGGTGATTTTAATGCCCACCATTTCCTCTGGGGGGGGTCTCACTGTGATTCCCTTGGAATTCAGTTAGAGGCTTTTCTTGCCACCCACCCCCTCCATGTTTTAAATACAGGTACTCACACCCATTTTGATCCTCGGACTCATACTCTCTCTTGCATCGATCTCTCAGTTTGCTCTTCCTCCGCCGCATTAGACTTCACTTGGTCTGTTCTCCCGGACTTACATGACAGTGATCATTTCCCAATCATTCTTACTTCCCCTTCATATTCGCCACCTCTTCGCACCCCACGCTGGCAATTTAATCGGGCAAATTGGAACCTTTACTCACACCTGACTGTTTTTAAAGAGGTTCCTTCTTCGTCCTCCATCGATGAGCTTTTACACCTCTTCTCGTCCTCCGTTTTCACCGCAGCTTCTCATTCTATACCCCAAACTTCGGGCAGGCATTCTCAGAAATGCGTGCCTTGGTGGTCTCCTGCTTGTGCTCGTGCAGTACGTTTGAAACGCGCTGCATGGGGCAGGTACCGGTACAATAGAACCACAGAGCGACTCCTTGATTTTAAACAGAAGCGTGCGATCGCTCGCCGTGTCATCCGTGACGCTAAACGCACTTGCTGGCGAGATTATGTCTCCACCATCACCTCTGCTTCCTCTATGAGTGCAGTCTGGAAAAAAGTACGAAAACTGAGTGGTAAATATTCTCCTGACCCGGCTCCTGTTCTGCGGGTTGCTGGTGTTGATATAGCAAACCCACTAGATGTTGCCAATGAAATTGGCAATCATCTGGTCCGTATTTCTCAGGGACTCCATCTATGCCCCTCATTTCTTTCCTCAAAGTCTGCCAGAGAGTTAGCACCCTTGGACTTTTCTTCTCTCAGAGAAGAACAGTATAATGTGCCTTTTACACTTCAAGAACTGGAGGCAACACTCTCAGCTTGTCGATCATCGGCAGCTGGGCCCGACGACATTCATATTCGTATGCTACAACATTTACATCAGTCAGCCCTTGCAGTCCTATTACGCCTTTACAATCTTATTTGGTCACAAGGAGTTCTTCCACAGCTGTGGAAATCCGCCATTGTTCTCCCTTTCCGCAAACCAGGCACTACAGGACATGAAGCCTCCCACTATCGTCCCATTGCTTTTACCAGTGCAGTTTGCAAAGTGATGGAACGCCTGGTAAATAGACGTTTAGTGTGGTATTTAGAGACACACAACAGTCTCTCCACTCGTCAATATGGCTTTCGTAAGGGACGTCCTGCCATAGACCCCTTACTACGCTTGGATATGTATCTTCGTAATGCCTTTCCAAATAACCACTCAGTTATTGCCATATTTTTTGACCTTGAGAAGGCATGTGACACAACTTGGAGGTATAATATTTTGGCCCAAGCCCACTCCTTAGGCCTCCGAGGCAATCTACCATCCTTCCTTAAGAACTTTTTAACTGATAGACATTTCCGTGTTTGGGTTAATAATGTGCTCTCCCCAGACTTTATCCAAGCTGAAGGTGTCCCCCAGGGATGTGTTCTGAGCACAACACTTTTTCTCCTTGCTATTAATGATTTGGCCTCTGTTCTTCCATCAAATATTTGGTAATCACTCTATGTTGATGACTTCGCTATTGCCTGTGCAGGCGCTGACTGTCAGCATATTACAGTTTCTCTCCAGCATGTGGTCGACCGTGTTTCTAATTGGGCCACCACACATGGGTTTAAATTTTCCAGCACTAAAACCCACCAAATTACTTTCACTAGACGCTCTGTCATCTCCGATCATCCTTTGTACCTCTATGGCTCCCATATCCCTGAACGTGATACAATCAAGTTTTTGGGCCTCCTCTTTGACCGTAGGTTATCCTGGAAACCTCACATTACCTCTCTGAAGGCAACTTGTCACAGCCGGCTGAACCTTCTTAAAACCCTTGCTCATCTTTCATGGGGAGCTGATCATCGAACCCTCCTTCGCCTACATTCTACCCTCATTTTATCAAAACTTGATTATGGTGACCATCTCCTGCTACTCTCTCTAGCCTTAACCCCATTCATCACCAAGGATTACGTTTATGCCTCGGTGCTTTTCGCTCTTTCCCTGTTGAGAGCCTCTATGCAGAAGCGAACGTTCCATCCTTATCCGATCGCCGTGATGCTCATTGCCTTCGCTACTATGTACGCTCTCATGATCTCCGCAATCCTTCTATTTATAGAATGGTCACTGATATTTGTAGACATTCTTTATTTGTTCGCCGCCTCTGTTTACTCCATCCCTTCTCTCTTCGCCTTCATTCGCTCTTGTCTTCTCTTCAGTTACCACCTTTCTATGTTCATGCAGCATCTCACTTTTCCCTACCCCCCTGGGAAGTTCCAGCTGTTCGAGTCTGTTCTTTCTCTCTCCCTTGCTCGAAAGCCCAACTGTCTACGGTTGCTTCCCGCTCTTTTTCTTGACCACTTCCACTCTCATTCTCATGCCATTGCTGTGTACACAGATGGCTCTAAGTCTTCTGACGGCGTAGGATTCGCAGCACTGTGTCCGGACAGCATTGTACGAGGGCATTTACTATCTTCGGCTCGTATTTTTACTATTGAATTGTATGCCATCCTTACAGCACTTATCCGTATTGCATCTATGCCTGTGTCATCATTTGTGGTTGTCTCAGACTCCCTTTGTGCTTTACAGGCTATACAGAAATTTGATACACGTCACCCCTTAGTCCTCCGTATCCAACTTTGGCTATGCCGCATCTTTACCAAGCATAAAGATATTGTTTTTTGTTGGGTCCCTGGTCATGTTGACGTACAGGGCAATGAACAGGCAGACACTGCTGCACGGTCAACAGCACATGACCTACCAGTTTCATATAGAGGTATTCCATTTACGGACTATTTTGCTGCAATATCTTCCCACCTTCACACCCGTTGGCAACAACGTTGGTCTACTATGCTCAGTAACAAACTTCAATCCATTAAACCGAGTATAGGTTACTGGCCATCTTCTTATCACCAGTGTTGAGGTTGGGAGACTACTCTCTCCTGTCTTCGCATTGGCCATACTCGTCTTACTCATGGATATCTCATGGAGAGGCGCCCTGCTCCTCTCTGTGAGAATTGCCAAGTTCCATTATCAGTCAGCCACATTCTGTTGGACTGCTCACTTCATCAACGAGCACGCAGAATTTACCTCCATCGCCGTCTTCGCTCCACTGCTCTCTCTTTACCTTCCCTTCTTGCTGATGGACCCACCTTTCATATGGACTCTCTCATTGACTTTTTGACAACAACTGACTTACTTCACAATTTCTGATGATACTTTCAGCGCTTTCTACCTGAATCTCTTGCTACCCTCTACCCCCACACTATCCCCTGCCCCACTGTTTTCTGTAACCTACTGATCATCCCTTTCCCCTTCTGCCGCCCAATACCCTCGCTTCCTTCCCTACCCTGCAGCGCTGTATAGCCCTTGTGGCTTAGCGCTTCTTTTTGATTATAATAATAATATGTAATATGTCTTCCATTCTATCAAATGAGACCAAGAAAAGGAGAATACAAACATAAATACCATACAAAAATATACCGCAAAGTTGCTGTTTTAAACCAAAAACCACAGTGTTTTTTTTTTTCTCATTATGCACTGTGTGCTGCAGGATTTTTTGCATACTGCACACACTGACCAGGCAGACCCATTCTTTCATATGTAGGCCTAATGTTGATCAAGGTTAGTGACACTGGTGTTAATAATGTTGATCAAGGTTAGTGACACTGTTAATAATGTTGATCAAGGTTAGTGACACTAGTGTTAATAATGTTGATCAAGGTTAGTGACACTGGTGTTAATAATGTTGATCAAGGTTAGTGACACTGTTAATAATGTTGATCAAGGTTAGTGACACTAGTGTTAATAATGTTGATCAAGGTTAGTGACACTGGTGTTAATAATGTTGATCAAGGTTAGTGACACTGTTAATAATGTTGATCAAGGTTAGTGACACTAGTGTTAATAATGTTGATCAAGGTTAGTGACACTGTTAATAATGTTGATCAAGGTTAGTGACACTAGTGTTAATAATGTTGATCAAGGTTAGTGACACTGTTATTAATAATGTTGATCAAGGTTAGTGACACTGTTGTTAATAATGATGATCAAGGTTAGTGACACTAGTGTTAATAATGTTGATCAAGGTTAGTGACACTAGTGTTAATGTTGATCAAGGTTAGTGACACTGGTGTTAATAATGTTGATCAAGGTTAGTGGCACTGTTGTTAATGTTGATCAAGGTTAGTGGCACTGTTGTTAATAATGTTGATCAAGGTTAGTGGCACTGTTGTTAATGTTGATCAAGGTTAGTGGCACTGTTGTTAATAATGTTGATCAAGGTTAGTGACACTGTTGTTAATAATGTTGATCAAGGTTAGTGACACTGTTGTTAATAATGTTGATCAAGGTTAGTGGCACTGTTGTTAATAATGTTGATCAAGGTTAGTGGCACTGTTGTTAATAATGTTGATCAAGGTTAGTGGCACTGTTGTTAATAATGTTGATCAAGGTTAGTGGCACTGTTGTTAATAATGTTGATCAAGGTTAGTGACACTGTTGTTAATAATGTTGATCAAGGTTAGTGGCACTGTTGTTAATAATGTTGATCAAGGTTAGTGACACTGTTGTTAATAATGTTGATCAAGGTTAGTGGCACTGTTGTTAATAATGTTGATCAAGGTTAGTGGCACTGTTGTTAATAATGTTGATCAAGGTTAGTGACACTGTTGTTAATAATGTTGATCAAGGTTAGTGACACTGTTGTTAATAATGTTGATCAAGGTTAGTGACACTGTTGTTAATAATGTTGATCAAGGTTAGTGGCACTGTTGTTAATAATGTTGATCAAGGTTAGTGACACTGTTGTTAATAATGTTGATCAAGGTTAGTGACACTGTTGTTAATAATGTTGATCAAGGTTAGTGACACTAGTGTTAACATAAATCAAGGTATGAAAAAAAGGGTTAACTATCATTATAATACTGTACTTGGTAAAGCAACTAAGTAACACTGTACTACTGTACTTGGTAAAGTAACTAACATTATAATACTGTACTTGGTAAAGTAACTAAGTAACACTGTACTACTGTATTTGGTAAAGTAACTAAGTAACACTGTACTACTGTACTTGGTAAAGTAAATAAGTAACACTGTAATACTGTACTTGGTAAAGTAACTAAGTAACACTGTATTTGGTAAAGTAACTAAGTAACACTGTAATACTGTACTTGGTAAAGTAACTAAGTAACACTGTACTACTGTACTTGGTAAAGTAACTAAGTAACACTGTACTACTGTACTTGGTAAAGTAACTAAGTAACACTGTACTACTGTACTTGGTAAAGTAACTAAGTAACACTGTACTTCTGTTCTCAGTAGTAGTAACTGGGTAACTAAGTAACACTGTACTACTGTACTTGGTAAAGTAACTAAGTAACACTGTACTACTATACTTGGTAAAGTAACTAAGTAACACTATAATACTGTACTTGGTAAAGTAACTAAGTAACACTGTACTACTGTACTTGGTAAAGTAACTAAGTAACACTGTAATACTGTACTTGGTAAAGTAACTAAGTATCACTGTAATACTGTACTTGGTAAAGTAAGTAACACTGTACTTGGTAAAGTAACTATCACTGTAATACTGTACTTGGTAAAGTAACTAACACTGTACTACTGTACTTGGTAAAGTAACTAAGTAACACTGTACTACTGTACTTGGTAAAGTAACTAAGTAACACTGTAATACTGTACTTGGTAAAGTAACTAAGTAACACTGTACTACTGTACTTGGTAAAGTAACTAAGTAACACTGTAATACTGTACTTGGTAAAGTAACTAAGTAACACTGTAATACTGTACTTGGTAAAGTAACTAAGTAACACTGTAATACTGTACTTGGTAAAGTAACTAAGTAACACTGTACTTGGTAAAGTAACTAAGTATCACTGTAATACTGTACTTGGTAAAGTAACTAAGTAACACTGTAATACTGTACTTGGTAAAGTAACTAAGTAACACTGTAATACTGTACTTGGTAAAGTAACTAAGTAACACTGTACTACTGTACTTGGTAAAGTAACTAAGTATCACTACTATTATATTGTACTTTATGAAGCTACTTAGAATGAGACATTCTGACTGTTAAAGTTAGTAGCAGAGTGTGCTTTATCAAGTGCTTTATAGTGTTAAGATGTGCTTTATCAAGTGCTTTATAGTGTTGAGATGTGCTTTATCAAGTGCTTTATACAGTGTTAAGATGTGCTTTATGAAGTGCTTTATACAGTGTTAAGAGATGTTGAACTCTTTAATGATGATCGTTGATGCTGCTGCTTAAGTGTTGATGCTGCTGCTTGAGTATTGATGCTGCTGCTTAAGTGTTCATCCTAACTGCAGGTGTTTTTCACCTTCCAGGAACAATATCTGTTAATCATTCTCTAATATAATCCACAGATTATTGCTGATAATTTGATTCTCCGCGTGCATGATAGATGATATTGTGATTATATATGAAGCAGCTTTGTTGAACAATGTTATTGAACAAGTGACAGGTGTTGTAGATGTGAACAATGTTATTGAACAAGTGACAGGTGTTGTAGATGTGAACAATGTTATTGAACAAGTGACAGGTGTTGTAGTTGTGAACAGTGTTATTGAGCAAGTGACAGGTGTTGTAGATGTGAACAATGTTACTGAACAAGTGACAGGTGTTGTAGTTGTGAACAATGTTACTGAACAAGTGACAGGTGTTGTAGTTGTGAACAATGTTACTGAACAAGTGACAGGTGTTGTAGATGTGAACAATGTTACTGAACAAGTGACAGGTGTTGTAGATGTGAACAATGTTATTGAGCAAGTGACAGGTGTTGTAGTTGTGAACAATGTTACTGAACAAGTGACAGGTGTTGTAGATGTGAACAATGTTACTGAACAAGTGACAGGTGTTGTAGATGTGAACAATGTTACTGAACAAGTGACAGGTGTTGTAGATGTGAACAATGTTACTGAACAAGTGACAGGTGTTGTAGATGTGAACAATGTTATTGAGCAAGTGACAGGTGTTGTAGTTGTGAACAATGTTACTGAACAAGTGACAGGTGTTGTAGATGTGAACAATGTTACTGAACAAGTGATAGGTGTTGTAGATGTGAACAATGTTATTGAACAAGTGACAGGTGTTGTAGATGTGAACAATGTTACTGAACAAGTGACAGGTGTTGTAGTTGTGAACAGTGTTATTGAACAAGTGACAGGTGTTGTAGTTGTGAACAGTGTTATGGAACAAGTGAGAGGTGTTGTAATTGTGAACAGTGTTATTGAACAAGTGACAGGTGTTGTAGATGTGAACAATGTTACTGAACAAGTGACAGGTGTTGTAGATGTGAACAATGTTACTGAACAAGTGACAGGTGTTGTAGATGTGAACAATGTTATTGAACAAGTGACAGGTGTTGTAGATGTGAACAATGTTACTGAACAAGTGACAGGTGTTGTAGTTGTGAACAGTGTTATTGAACAAGTGACAGGTGTTGTAGTTGTGAACAGTGTTATTGAACAAGTGACAGGTGTTGTAGTTGTGAACAGTGTTATTGAACAAGTGACAGGTGTTGTAGATGTGAACAATGTTACTGAACAAGTGACAGGTGTTGTAGATGTGAACAATGTTACTGAACAAGTGACAGGTGTTGTAGATGTGAACAATGTTACTGAACAAGTGACAGGTGTTGGAGATGTGAACAATGTTATTGAACAAGTGACAGGTGTTGATGTGAACAATGTTATTGAACAAGTGACAGGTGTTGTAGTTGTGAACAGTGTTATGGAACAAGTGACAGGTGTTGTAGTTGTGAACAGTGTTATTGAACAAGTGACAGGTGTTGTAGATGTGAACAATGTTACTGAACAAGTGACAGGTGTTGTAGATGTGAACAATATTACTGAACAAGTGACAGGTGTTGTAGATGTGAACAATGTTACTGTAAAGTAAAAGGACACAAGTGCAACTAATGTGACATTTATTGTGGCAACGTTTCGCTCTCCAGGAGCTTTATCAAGCCATTACAAACAATACATGGACACAGAGGGTATATAAAGGCTCAGAGTGAGGTGAATACTAGTGAGGTACCATTTCGATGTTCACTAGTGGTAGTAGTAGTAGTAGTAGTAGTGGTAGTGACAAAAGTAATACAATATGGTAGAGCAATTAATTCGTACATGAGTAAAAGGATATAAAAGCTATTGGGTAACATAAAAATAGGTTGGACAAATATAAACTGGAATGAGGCAGCTTGTTTCAGTGTTCACTCTCTGTGCTTTGTGTAGTATAACAGGAGAGACTATGTGATGGCAGGGTTTACTGTTTTCAGGAGGATTCTTGCTAAGACTTCGGAGATGGTGAAGCTGCCGTTGTTTTTTTTAATTGTATTCGAAACAGCGATCAGTGCTGATTCAAGGCACTTGCGTGCGCGGAAATTAGTTTCTTTTATCACTAATTGGGCGTCTCTGAATTTCATAAGATGATTGGTGGAATTTCGGTGTTGTACACAGGCGTTGTTTAAGTTGTCGTTCCTACATGCGTATATGTGTTCATTGAGGCGGGTGTCGAGGTTTCTTGCTGTTTCACCTACGTAGATCTTGTCACAGCCTCCACAGGGTATAGTGTAAACTCCTGCATTGACTGGTTCGTGGTGCTTGGGTTTTGTCCTGGTTAGATCCTTTATTGAAGTGGTAGAAGCGATGGCGACTCTGGTGTTAGCTTGTGAAAGTACTTTTGAGACGTTTAGTGCAACCTGGCTGTTGGGAAGAATTATAACTTTGTTGGGAGCGGTGTTGATGCGTGGAGAATTGATGATCTGAAGAGCTCTTTTTCTTGCAGTCTTTGATGAAAAAAGAAGGAAATTGTAACTCAGTGAATGTTTGGTGAATGTAAGTACATTCCTCGTCAAGAAACTCAGGACTACAAATTCAGTATGCTCTTAGGAAAAACCCGATGATGATGCCTCTTTTGGTCTTGGTATCTTGACTGGAATAGAAGTGTGTGAGATCATTTTTATTGGTGGGTTTCCGATAAACTTGAAATCTTAGGTTGTTGTCTACTTTGTGAATGAGGACGTCGAGGAAAGGTAGCTTGTCATTGGACTCTTCTTCTAGTGTAAACTGAATCGCTGGTTCAACTGCGTTGAGCCTTGCCTGAAGATCCCGTACATCAAAACGTTTTGGAGTTATTACGAGGACATCGTCCACGTAACGTAACCAAGTGACGCTTGAAGGGATGATGTTGGCGAAGTGTTCGGACTCTAGGTGTTCCATGTATAAGTTGGCTAGGACGGCACTTATTGGGGACCCCATTCCCATGCCGTAGGACTGCAAAAAAAGAGCTCTTCAGATCATCAATTCTCCACGCATCAACACCGCTCCCAACAAAGTTATAATTCTTCCCAACAGCCAGGTTGCACTAAACGTCTCAAAAGTACTTTCACAAGCTAACACCAGAGTCGCCATCGCTTCTACCACTTCAATAAAGGATCTAACCAGGACAAAACCCAAGCACCACGAACCAGTCAATGCAGGAGTTTACACTATACCCTGTGGAGGCTGTGACAAGATCTACGTAGGTGAAACAGCAAGAAACCTCGACACCCGCCTCAGTGAACACATATACGCATGTAGGAATGACAACTTAAACAACGCCTGTGTACAACACCGAAATTCCACCAATCATCTTATGAAATTCAGAGACGCCCAATTAGTGATAAAAGAAACTAATTTCCGCACACGCAAGTGCCTTGAATCAGCACTGATCGCTGTTTCGAATACAATTAAACAAAACAACGGCAGCTTCACCATCTCCGAAGTCTTAGCAAGAATCCTCCTGAAAACAGTAAACCCTGCCATCACATAGTCTCTCCTGTTATACTACACAAAGCACAGAGAGTGAACACTGAAGCAAGCTGCCTCATTCCAGTTTATATTTGTCCAACCTATTTTTATGTTACCCAAGTAATAGCTTTTATATCCTTTTACTCATGTACGAATTAATTGCTCTACCATATTGTATTACTTTTGTCACTACCACTACTACTACTACTACTACTACTACTACTACCACTAGTGAACATCGAAATGGTACCTCACTAGTATTCACCTCACTCTGAGCCTTTATATACCCTCTGTGTCCATGTATTGTTTGTAATGGCTTGATAAAGCTCCTGGAGAGCGAAACGTTGCCACAATAAATGTCACATTAGTTGCACTTGTGTCCTTTTACTTTACATATTGTCGGTAATTCTACCAACTTTATTACAACAATGTTACTGAACAAGTGACAGGTGTTGTAGATGTGAACAATGTTATTGAACAAGTGACAGGTGTTGTAGATGTGAACAATGTTATTGAACAAGTGACAGGTGTTGTAGATGTGAACAATGTTATTGAACAAGTGACAGGTGTTGTAGATGTGAACAATGTTATTGAACAAGTGAGAGGTGTTGTAGTTGTGAACAGTGTTATTGAACAAGTGACAGGTGTTGTAGTTGTGAAGTGTTAGTGAACAAGTGAGAGGTGTTGTAGTTGTGAACAGTGTTATTGAACAAGTGACAGGTGTTGTAGATGTGAACAATGTTACTGAACAAGTGACAGGTGTTGTAGATGTGAACAATGTTACTGAACAAGTGACAGGTGTTGTAGTTGTGAACAGTGTTATTGAACAAGTGACAGGTGTTGTAGATGTGAACAATGTTATTGAACAAGTGTCAGGTGTTGTAGATGTGAACAGTGTTATTGAACAAGTGACAGGTGTTGTAGTTGTGAACAATGTTACTGAACAAGTGAGAGGTGTTGTAGTTGTGAACAGTGTTATTGAACAAGTGAGAGGTGTTGTAGTTGTGAACAGTGTTATTGAACAAGTGACAGGTGTTGTAGATGTGAACAATGTTAGTGAACAAGTGAGAGGTGTTATAGATGTGAATAATGGTATTGAACAAGTGACAGGTGTTGTAGTTGTGAACAATGTTACTGAACAAGTGACAGGTGTTGTAGATGTGAACAGTGTTATTGAACAAGTGACAGGTGTTGTAGATGTGAACAGTGTTATTGAACAAGTGACAGGTGTTGTAGTTGTGAACAATGTTACTGAACAAGTGAGAGGTTCAGTATCATCCTAGTGTTAGTGTTACAACACTATTCATCTTAGTGTTAGGTAGTGTTACAACACAGCAGTCACTTGTGTTAGGTAGTGTTACAACACAGCAGTCACTTGTGTTAGGTAGTGTTACAACACAGCAGTCACTTGTGTTAGGTAGTGTTGCAACACAGCAGTCACTTGTGTTAGGTAGTGTTACAACACAGCAGTCACCTGTGTTAGGTAGTGTTACAACACAGCAGTCACTTGTGTTAGGTAGTGTTGCAACACAGCAGTCACTTGTGTTAGGTAGTGTTACAACACAGCAGTCACCTGTGTTAGGTAGTGTTGCAACACAGCAGTCACTTGTGTTAGGTAGTGTTACAACACAGCAGTCACTTGTGTTAGGTAGTGTTACAACACAGCAGTCACTTGTGTTAGGTAGTGTTACAACACAGCAGTCACTTGTGTTAGGTAGTGTTGCAACACAGCAGTCACTTGTGTTAGGTAGTGTTACAACACAGCAGTCACTTGTGTTAGGTAGTGTTGCAACACAGCAGTCACTTGTGTTAGGTAGTGTTGCAACACAGCAGTCACTTGTGTTAGGTAGTGTTGCAACACAGCAGTCACTTGTGTTAGGTAGTGTTACAACACAGCAGTCACTTGTGTTAGGTAGTGTTGCAACACAGCAGTCACTTGTGTTAGGTAGTGTTGCAACACAGCAGTCACTTGTGTTAGGTAGTGTTACAACACAGCAGTCACTTGTGTTAGGTAGTGTTGCAACACAGCAGTCACTTGTGTTAGGTAGTGTTACAACACAGCAGTCACTTGTGTTAGGTAGTGTTGCAACACAGCAGTCACTTGTGTTAGGTAGTGTTACAACACAGCAGTCACCTGTGTTAGGTAGTGTTACAACACAGCAGTCACTTGTGTTAGGTAGTGTTGCAACACAGCAGTCACCTGTGTTAGGTAGTGTTACAACACAGCAGTCACTTGTGTTAGGTAGTGTTGCAACACAGCAGTCACCTGTGTTAGGTAGTGTTGCAACACAGCAGTCACCTGTGTTAGGTAGTGTTACAACACAGCAGTCACTTGTGTTAGGTAGTGTTACAACACAGCAGTCACTTGTGTTAGGTAGTGTTACAACACAGCAGTCACCTGTGTTAGGTAGTGTTACAACACAGCAGTCACTTGTGTTAGGTAGTGTTACAACACAGCAGTCACTTGTGTTAGGTAGTGTTGCAACACAGCAGTCACTTGTGTTAGGTAGTGTTGCAACACAGCAGTCACCTGTGTTAGGTAGTGTTGCAACACAGCAGTCACCTGTGTTAGGTAGTGTTGCAACACAGCAGTCACTTGTGTTAGGTAGTGTTACAACACAGCAGTCACCTGTGTTAGGTATGTAGGGTTTTCCAAGAAAAAGAAACATTGACCATCATTCCTTCCATAGCTGTCTTGCCAGAAGACTCAATTATGTACACAAGTTTCCATGTTCATCTCTCATTCCACCACACCAAGTGATCCATGACTGTGTTTGCGTGTGTGAGACAGTAACCCATCACTGTGTGTGTGTGTGTGTGTGTGTGTGTGTGTGTGTGTGTGTGTGTGTGTGTGTGTGTGTGACAGTAACCCTTCACAGTGTGTGACAGTAACCTGTGAGTGTGTGTGTGTGTGTGTGACAGTACCCATCACTGTGTGACAGTAATCCATGACTGTGTGTGTGTGTGTGACAGTAACCCATCACTGTGTGTGTGTGTGACAGTAACCCATCACTGTGTGTGTGTGTGACAGTAACCCTTCACAGTGTGTGACACTAACCCATGAGTGTGTGAGAGACAGTAACCCTTCACTGTGTGTGTGTGTGTGTGTGTAACAACCCATTACTGTGTATGGCACCTAATAACCCATCAATATAATGTATGGTTTACTGTACATTGTTTGAGTATAATTGGTATGGACAGATCCCTGCAGGTGGTGTCTTGATTGAAGAGCTCTTGATCCAAGCAGTTGATCCATCCCTTTCTAGTTTTGAGGCCAAACTATTCCCCAAGTGCTGTGTCACCCACCAATGTAGTGCTTCCCAGGAATGGAATAATAATAATACTAAGAGTAGTATTTTCTATCTGAGTGAGGATATTGGCTGACGTCTTGTTTATTTTTCCTCCTGGCATTCTCAGAAAGGCCTTCAAATATTGGTAAGAGATCCATACACTGCATGTTTGGCATGACAGTGGCATCAAGGGCCACTTTGACAACACTTTTGTTTTCTACAGTGTTAGTCTTGCCATGTACTTGATGAATTACCACTGTGAGGGAAATGTTGCCAATGAGAGGTTTTTCCCACCACATGGTATGTGCTGGAGTTATCAGTAGTCACTATAACCTGTCCTCTTCCAGTTAATACTCTGGTGTACTCATCCACTTGTACTCACCCAATAGTGCTTATAATTGTGGGGTCAAGACATAGCTCCTGGACCAGCCTCCTAGTGTGTGTAGGCCATATTTTTCAACTTGTTCAGCAAGACATTCATGTAGAATCATATTTTTCAACATTGTTCTGATACTGGTGAAGTGTTCTTGATCCGAGGAACTGAAGTTATCTTTTCCTTCCTTGGATCAAACTAGATTACAGGCAGCTCCACTTATACAGCAGGTTAGGTACTGGGCTACTGCTAGGTGCCCTGGTGGCCTGGTGGCTAAAGCTCTCGGCACACACACGGAGGGCCTGGGTTCGATTCCTGGCAGGGTGGAAACATTTCGACATGTTTCCTTGCACCTGTTGTCATGTTCACCTAGCAGCAAATAGGTACCTGGGTGTTAGTCGACTGGTGTGGGTCACATCCTGGGGGACAAGATTGAGGACCCCCAATGGAAATGAGACAGACAGCCCTCAATGATGAACTAACTGACTTGGGTTATGCTGGGTGGCTAATGCTCTGGGGCTAAAAATTCAAAGAAAATCATATCTGCTGTAAAACTAAAATCGCTGTTAAGTGAAACATAGCTTTTTTTTTCACTTTCAAATGCATATAAAAGCCTGAAAACATGTTTACACAATTATATATTAAATGAGCAGTAGAGCTAGGCCTAAACAATGCATATGCAATACACACATAATTTACCTTAAAATATTTTCATTCTTAGCTTATAGTGAATAATGAATATATTTATTGAAGAAAGTCTGAATAAAGGAAGGATGGGTAGAATTGAAAATTGCTGCATTAGCGAAATGCTATAAAGTGGGTCCCTCCTGTAGTAAGCGAATGATAGAGCTAGGCTTAAAAAATGCATATAGCGTACACACATCACTTACCTTGAAATATTATTATCCTTAGCTTATAATATTAATATTGGTAGAATTACCGACAATATGTTAAGTAAAGACACAGATGCAACTAATGTGAAATTTTATTGTGGCAACGTTTCACTCCAGGAGTTTTATCAAGCCGTTACAAACACTACATGGACACAGAGGGTATACAGTAGACAGTCATTTAACACGGTAGTTACGTTCCTGAAAACACCATGTTAGACAAACTGAAGAACTTAAGGGAAAAATAGGGTTACGTTCCTGGGAGCCCCCAAAAAGCCAAACAACTTTTTTTTAGACCTCCAGATCTAATATGTAATTGTAGTTCATTGTCAGGATGTATTATGTTGTTTTTACTGCTTAAGACTACAAATGCAACAGAAATAATAGCATTTCTTACCTTAAATTGTGGCTGCTGGTGTTTGTGGATGATTGTGAGAAAGTGAAAAAGTCTAACTTTAAGTCAGTCAAGTCAGTAAGTTATTCAGTCAAGTCAGTCAGTCAAGTTAGTCATCACATAAACTCATATTTACCACATTCTTATTGTGTATAAAAATGACATTTCATTCCATCTATAGGCTCTCTCTTGTCTAATATCACTCTTTTCTTTGTTAATTCTAAGACTTAAACACTCAAACCTTTTCTTGCAACTTTCAACAACATTTGTATGCTTACTGGGTGCCATGATTGCTTGGCAGATTTAAGATTTGGTAATTAATATGTATCTAAACAAACACAGCGAGCTGCTGGCACAGGTTCGTCCAACACACGTATGAATCGAGCTGAAGGCTGGGAGGGTGGTGGGGGTAGCTGATGCTGGCAGGGGATGGCAGTAACCCATCCCACCCCTCGGGCGACCGTGCACTCAAACTGTTTTCCCTCCTGCAACCATGTTAAATTAATTTTACAACGTGTTAAACAAAAATATGCCACAATTCTTCAGTCGTGCTATAACCAAACGTACAAGACATAGCCATGTTAAACCACAGTCTCCTGTATATAGGCTTAAGAGTGAGAGGTAATACTAGAGGTCATAGTAGTAGTAATATTAGTTGTAGTAGTAGTAACACAATATGGTAGAACAATCAACTTGCACATGAGTAAAAGGTTATAAAAGCTATTGCTTGGGTAGCATAAAAATACTTTAGACAAATATTTCTGTAGGTGGTTGGATTAGTGAAGGTCTGTTTCAGTGTTCCTCCTCTGTTATGTTCTTGTGTAGTATTAGCAGCAGAGACTACGTGATGGCAAGGTTCACTGTTTTGAGGAGGATTTTTGCTAATACTTCAGTGGTAGTAGGTTGGTAGACAGCAACTCACCTGCCAAGTGAGTGTAAAAAGGAAGCGTCTATTTGTTTTACATGATGGTAGGATTGCTGGTGTCTTTTTTTTTCTGTCTCATAAACGTGCAAGATCAGGTATGTCTTGCTACTTCTACTTACACTTAGGTCACACTACACATATATGTACACATTTATGTATACACACTCATTTGAGTTTTCTTTGATTTTGTCTTGATAGTTCTTGTTCTTATTGCTTTTCCTTTTATATCCATGGGTAAGTAGAATAAGAATCTTTCCTCTGTAATCCATGCATGTTGTAAAAGTCAACTAAAATGCCGGGAACAATGGGCTAGTAACCCCTTTTCCCGTATAGCCTACTAAAAAGAAAAACAAGAAAACCATCAAAATGGGATGTTTGAATGTGTGTGGATGTTGTGCAAATGAAGAGAAAGAGATGATTGTGGATGTTATGGATGAGAAGAAGTTGGATGTCCTGGCTTTAAGTGAAACAAAGCTGAAGGGGGTGGGAGAGTTTCAGTGGGGAGACATAAATGGGATTAGGTCAGGGGTTTCAAATAGAGCTAAAGAAGAAGTAGCAATAATGTTGAAGGATAAGTTATGACAGGAAAAGAAGGAATATAAATGTATAAATTCAAGGATTATGTGGGCTAAAATAAGGGTTGGATGTGAAAAGTGGGTTACAGTAAACATTTATACACCTGGAGAAAGAAGTGTAGAGGAGAGAGAGATTTTGGGGAATGTTGCGTGAGTGCACAGGGAGTCTTGAACCAAGTGTGAGAGCAATGGTGGTTGGGGATGTCAGTGCTAAAGTGGGTAAAAATGATGTGGAGGGAGTAGTAGGTAAATTTGGGGTGCCAGGGGTAAATGAAAATCAGGAGCCTTTATTTGAACTATGTGTAGAAAGAGGTTTGGTAATAAGTAATACATATTTTATGAAAAAGAGGATAAATAAGTATACAAGGTATGATGTAGCATGTAATGAAAGTAGTTTGTTAGATTATGTATTGGTGGATGAAAGGTTAATGGGTAGGCTTCAGGATGTACATGTTTATAGAGGGACAACTGATATATCGGATCATTGTTTAGTTGTAGCTTCAGTTAGAGTAAGAGTTAGATGGGATGAAAGAAAAATTCCAACAGCAAGTAAGAGAGAGGTGAAAGTGGATAAACTAAGGGAAGAGGAAGTTAGGGTGAGATACAAGCAACTATTGTCAGAAAGATGAATGAATAAGTGCAAGTATGAGTAGGGGGGGGGGGTTGAAGAGGGTTGGAATAGTTTTAAAAATGCAGTATTAGAATGTGGGGCAGAAGTTTGTGGTTATAGGAGGGTGGGGGCAGGAGGAAAGAGGAGTGATTGGTGGAATGATGAAGTAAAGGGTGTGATAAAAGAGAAAAAGATAGCTTATGAGAGTTTTATACAAAGCAGAAGTGTTATATGAAGAATAGAGTATATGGAGAGTAAAAGAAAGGTGAAGAAAGTGGTCAGTGTGTGCAGAAGGAGAGCAGATGATAGAGTGGGAGAGGCACTGTCAAGAAATTTTGCAGAAAATAAGAAAAAAATTTGGAGTGAGATAAAAAGGTTATGAAAACCTAGGGAATGAATGGATCTGTCAGTTAAAAACAGAGTAGGGATGGGGAGCTGGAGGTATTGGGTAGATGGCGGGAATATTTTGTGGAACTTTTAAATGTCGATGAAGAAAGGGAGGCGGTAATTTCATGCACTGGCCAGGGAGTTACAGCATCTTTTAGGAGTGAAGAAGAGCAGGATGGGGGAAGTGTGGGGGAGGTGCATGAGGCATTACGTAGAATAAAAGGGGGTAAAGCAGCTGGAACTGACGGGATCATGACAAATGTTAAAAGCAGGGGGGGATAAAGTGTTGGAGTGGTTGGTATTTTTAAGTAATTGTATGAAAGAGGGGAAGGTACCTAGGGATTGACAGAGAGCATGTAAAAGGAAGGGGGACAAAAGAGATTGTGAAAATTATAGAGGAATAAGTTTACTGAGTATACCAGGAAAAGTGTATAGTAGGGTTATTATTGAGAGAATTAAAGGTAAGACAGAGTAGGATTGTGGATGAGCAAGGAGGTTTTAGAGTGGGTAGGGGATGTGTAGATCAAGTGTTTACATTGAAGCATATATGTGAACAGTATTTAGATAAAGGTAGGGAAGTTTTCATTGCATTTATAGATTTAGAAAAGGCATATGATAGAGTGGACAGGGGAGCAATGTGGCTGATGTTGCAATTGTATGGAATAGGTGGTAAGTTACTAAATGCTGTAAATAGTTTTTATGAGGATAGTGAGGCTCAGGTTAGGGTGTGTAGAAGAGAGGGAGACTACTTCCCGGTAAAAGTAGGTCTTAGACAGGGATGTGTAATGTCACCATGGTTGTTTAATATATTTTATAGGTGGCATTGTAAAGGAGGTAAATGCTAGGGTTTTGGAGAGAGGGGTGGGATTAAATTATGGGGAATCAAATACAAAATGGGAGTTGACAGTTACTTTTTCCTAATGATACTGTGCTTATGGGACATTCTAAAGAAAAGTTCCAAAGGTTAGTGGATGAGTTTGGGAGGGTGTGTATAGGTAGAAACTTGAAAGTGAACATAGATAAGATTAAGGTGATGAGGGTATCAAACGATTTAGATAAAGAAAAATTGGATATCACATTGAAGAGAGGGAGTATGGAAGAAGTGAATGTTTTCAGATATTTGGGAGTTGACATGTCAGTGGATGGGTTTATGAAGGATGAGGTTAACCACAGAATTGATGAAGGAAAAAAGGTGAGTGGTGCGTTGAGGTATATGTGGAGGCAAAAACGATATCTATGGAGGCAAAGAAGGAAATGTATGAAAGTATAGTGGTACCAACACTCTTATATGGGTCTGAAGCTTGGGTTGTAAATGCTGCAGTGAGGAGGCGTTTGGAGGCAGTGGAGATGGTCTGTCTAAGGGCAATGTGTGGTGTAAATATTATGCAGAGAATTCGAAGTGTGAAAATTGGGAGAAGGTGTGGAGTTAATAAAAGTATTAGAGGGCTGAAAAGGGTTTGTTGAGGTGGTTTGGTCATTTAGAGAGAATCGATCAAAGTAGAATGACATGGAGAGCATACAGATCTGTAGGGGAAGGAAAGCGGGATATGGGTCGTCCTCGAAAAGGTTGGAGGGAGGGGGTAAAGGAAAGTTTTGTGAGCGAGGGGCTTGGACTTACAGCAAGCGTGCGTAAGCGTGTTAGATAGGAGTGAATGGAGAAGAATAGTTTTTGGAACCTGACAAGCTGTTGGAGTGTGAGCATGGTAATATTTAGTGAAGGGATTCAGGGAAACCGGTTATTTTTTATATTGCCTGACTTGAGTATGGAAATGGGAAGTACAATACCTGCACTTTAAAGGAGGAGTTTGGGATATTGGCAGTTTGGAGGGATATGTTATATATCTTTATACAGTGGACCCTCGACCAGCGATATTAATCCGTTCCTGAGAGCTCATCGTTAATTGAAATTATTGTTAGTCGAGTTAATTTTCTCCATAAGAAATAATGGAAATCAAATTAATCCATGCAGGACACCCCAAAGTATTGAAAAAAAAAATTTACCACATGAAATATTAATTTTAATACACACAAACTGAAGAAGACATGCACAGTTACATGACACTTACCTTTATTGAAGATCTGGTGATGATTGATGGGATGGGAGGAGGGGAGACTGTTGATCATCTTAGTGTTTAGAAGGGGAATCCCCTCCATTAGCACTTGAGGTAGCAAGTCTTTTTCCAGGGTTACCTCCCTTGTTCTTTTAATGCCACTAGGACCAGCTTCAGAGTCACTGGACTTCTGTCGCACAACATATCTGTCCATAGAGGCCTGTACCTCCCGTTCCTTTGACATTTCTAAAGTGTTTCACAACATTGTCAGTGTACAGGTTGCCAACACGGCTTTCAGTAGCTGTGTCAGGGTGATTATCATCCATAAAGGTTTGCACTTTAAGCCACATTGCACAGATTTCCTTAATCTTAGAAATAGGCAACTTCTTCAATTTCTCTATCCCCTCCTCTGAAGCAGTTTCCTCAGGTGTGGCCTCATGCTGATGAAGATGATCTAGCAGCTCATCAGTGGCTAGTTCTTCATTGTCCTCCTCCACCAACTCTTCCACATCCTCCCCACTAAGCTCCAACCCCAAGGACTTCCCCAATGCCACAATGGATTCCTCAACTGGCTTAGGATTCTCAGGGTTAGCCTCAAACCCTTCAAAATCCCTTTTGTCTTCACATTCTGGCCACAGTTTTTTCCAAGCAGAGTTCAAGGTCCTCTTAGTCACTTCCTCCCAAGCCTTACCTATAATGTTTACACCATTGAGGATGCTAAAGCGATCTTTCCAAAACTCTCTTAGTCATTTGAGTTTCTGAGGTCACTACAAAGCACCTTTCAAACATAGCTTTTGTGTACAGTTTCTTGAAGTTGGAAATGACCTACTGGTCCATGGGCTGCAGGAGAGGAGGCAAAAACTTCACCTTAATGAAGCTCATGTCCCTAGAAAGTCGTTCTGCCAAGTCTGAAGGATGACCAGGAGCATTGTCTAATATCAGGAGGCACTTAAGGTCTAATTTCTTTTCAATTAGGTAATTTTTCACAGTGGGGGCAAATGCATGGTGTAACCAGTCATAGAAAAAGTCCCTAGCGACCCATGCCTTACTGTTTGCCCTCCACAGCACACACAAATTAGCCTTGACGACATTGGTTTTCCTGGACACTCTGGGAGTTTCAGAGTGATACACCAATAAAGGCTTCACTTTGCAATCACCACTAGCATTGGCACACATCAACAGAGTAAGCCTGTCTTTCATAGGCTTATGTCCTGGGAGTGCCTTTTCCTCCTGAGTAATGTACGTCCTGTTTGGCATTTTCTTCCAAAACAGGCCTGTTTCGTCACAATTAAACACTTGTTTAGATTTTAATTCTTCACTGTCTATGTACTCCTTGAATTCCTGCACGTTTTTCAGCCGCTTTGTGGTCCGAACTGGCAGTATCACTATGCCTTATCACACTGAATGCCACTACGCTTCTTAAATCTCTCAAACCAACCTTTGCTGGCCTTAAATTCACTCACATCACCACTAGTTGCTGGCATTTTTTTAATTAAATCGTCATGCAACTTCCTAGCCTTTTCACATATGATCGCTTTAGAGATGCTATCTCCTGCTATCTGTTTTTCGTTTATCCACACCAATAACAGTCTCTCAACATCTTCTATCACTTGCGATCTCAGTTTCGAAAACATAGTTGCACCTTTGGCAAGAACAGCTTCCTTGATTGCCATTTTCTTGCCCACAATAGTAGCGATGGTTGATTGGGGTTTACTATACAACCTGACCAGCTCGGAGACATGCACTCCACTTTCATACTTATCAATGATCTCTTTCTTCATCTCCATAGTAATTATCACCCTTTTTGCTGTAGGGTTGGCACTAGAAGCTTTCTTGGGGCCCATGGTCACTTATTTTGCAGGTGCAATCACTACAAAGGCTGTGATAATATGAAATGTTCCAATTGTATGTTTGGAAGTGACTGCGGTGGCTGGCTGGCTTGTAAACACTGGCACCCACGGGACAAGTGAGGCGCGCTAAGGCCAAAGTGGACGCATCTCGAATGGAACGAATAGCGTTGATTGGGTTTTTTAGCGCTAGTCGAGGCAAAATTTTTGCGTTAAAATGTATCGCTAGTCGGATTTATTGTTAATCGATGCCATCGCTGGTCGAGGGTCCACTGTACGTATATGCTTCTAAACTGTTGTATCTGGGTGCCTCTGCAAAGACAGTGATTATGTATGAGTGAGGTGAATGTGTTGAATGATGAAAGTATTTTCTTTTTGGGGATTTTCTTTCTTTTTGGGTCACATTGCCTCTGTGGGAGATGACCGACTTGTTGGAAAAAAAAAAAAACTTCAGAGATGATGAAGCTGCCTTTATTTTGCTTGTGTTAGAAACGGTGATTAATGATGATTCAAGGTATTTACGTCTGCGGAAATTAGGCTCTCTGGTCACTAATCGAGAGTTATTGAATTTCATGAGGTGATTGGTGGAATTCCAGTGTTGTATGCAAATGTTGTTCAAGTTATCATTCCTGCATGCATTAATGTATGCAAATTATTAGTCAATTATTGCTGATAATATAAGAAGCCATCTTGATAAGTATAATTTGATTAATGATACTCAGCATGGATTCACGAGGGGCTGTTCCTGCCTGACTAATTTACTAACTTTCTTCAGTAAAGCTTTTGAGGCCATTGATCATGATAAAGAATTTGATATTGTTTATTTCGATTTTAGTAAGAACATAAGAAAGAAGGAACATTGCAGCAGACCTACTGGCCCATATGAGGCAGGTCCAATTCTCCCACTGGCTTAAGCCAATGCGTTAACCTAGTCAGGTCAGTCACATTTACTTAAGGAAGGAGCACAGCATCTGACCTATTTCCTATTTTTAAAACTACACAACGTCCTAGCTTCTCTGACTGTACTCAGAAGTTTGTTCCACTCATCCACAGCTCTATTACCAAACCAGTGCTTTCCTATATCCTTCCTGAATCTGAATTTTTCAAGCTTAAAGCCATTGCTGAGAGTCCTGTCTATGCTAGATATTTTTAGCACGTTATTTACATCTTTATTAATTCCTTTTTTACATTTATACACCTCAATCATATCCCCCCCTAATTCTATGTCTTTCTAGAGAGTGCAGATTTAGGTCCCTCAGTCTATCCTCATAGGGAAGATTTCTGATACACTGGATCAACTTTGTCATCCTCCTCTGTATGTTTTCCAGTGCATTTATATCCATTCTGTAATACGGTGACCAAAACTTTGCAGCATAATCTAATTGAGGCCTAACCAAAGATATAAGTGTTGAAGAACAACCTGAGGACTTCTGTTATTTATACTTCTTGATATGAAGCCAAGGATTCTGTTAGGTTTATTGCAAACACTTACGCACTGTTGTCTTGGTTTCAGATTACTGCTAACCAGAACTCCTAAATTCTTTTTGCAGTCTGCAATATTAAGATCTACATTATTTAGTTTATATGTGGCATGGTTATTTTCCTGTCCAACATTTAGAATTTTGGATTTGTCTACATCTAACTGCATCTGCCACTTCTCCAACCACTGCATCAGTCTTTTGATGGAGTACCACATCAGAGACTGTTAAAGAAAGTGGCAGCTCATGGTATTGAGGGAAAAGTGCTGTCATGAATCGAGTCATGGCTCACCAATAGGAAGCAGAGAGTGTGCATAAATGGGGTTAAGTCTGAGTGGGGATCTGTAACAAATGTTGTTCCACAGGGATCAGTTTTACGCCCATTGTTGTTTATAATATACAAAATCAGTGACCTTGATGTAGAACTTAGCCGTACAGAATGTGAAAGACTTGGTGGTTATGGTGAGCAGCAACCTTAAACCAAGAGAACAATACTTAAGCGTATGTAATAAAGCAAGTAGATTATTGGGATTTATTTCAAGAAGTGTAAGCAACAGAAGTCAAGCAGTTATACTACAGCTTTATATATCATTAGTAAGGCTTCACCTGGATTATGCAGTTCAATTCTGGTCTCCATATTACAGAATGGATATAAATTCATTAGAAAACACTCAGCGAAGAATGACAAAATTAATTCATAGCATTAGAAATCTTCACTTGTAAATCGAAGAATTAAGGGAGACATGATCGAAGTGTACAAGTGGAAGATGGGTATTAACAAAGGGGATATAAATAAGGTCTTGAGGATGTCTCTCCAAGAGAGAGATCCTCAAGATAAGTTTAGATAATAGATTCAGAAAGGGTGTAGGAAAGTATTGGTTTGGAAATAAGGTAGTTGATGAGTGGAACAGTCTACCTAGTTGGGTTATTGAAGCTAAAACCTTGGATAGCTTCAAATTTAGGTTGGATAAATACATGAGTGAGAAGGGTTGGATTTGAGTGGGACTTTCACATGAGTAAATAGAATTATTAAAGTTAATTGCCTTGGTGGGAGACGGCCGACTTGTTGAAAAAAAAAAAATTGCTTGGGTATCATTTATTCTGTTAGTGGGTTGGATTTGTGAAGGACCTGCCTAGTATGGGCCAACAGGCCTACTGCAGTGTTCCTCCTTTCTTAAGTTTACTACTACTGCTGCTGTTGCTGCCGCCGCCACTAGTATTACACCTCACGCTATGCCTATATGCCCTCTGTGTCCATGTATTGTTTGTAACGGCTTGATAAAGCTCCTGGAGAGTGAAACGTTGCCACAATAAAATGTCACATTAGTTGCAATTGTCTCCTTTTACTTAGCTTATAGTGATGGTGAATATTTATTGTAGGAAATCTGAATAAATGAAGAAGAGCATAATTGAAAACTGCTGCATTAGTGAAACACCATAATGTGAAGTGCAAAGCTCTCCCGTACCTTCCATTCTGCAGGTGCTCTACTGCCCCTCCAGGTTTGGTGCTTCCCTCTGAATTTTATTAGTTCATATGCTAGTTAAGTTCCATATGTCATGTCTTGAATGAAGGTGGTCTACTGTGATTGACTGTCAGTTATATTATTAATTAAATGCTATACAAACACCTGCCATCCCACACCCAGATAACACCTGCCATCCCACACCCAGATAACACCTGCCATCCCACACCCAGATAACACCTGGCATCCCACACCCAGATAACACCTGCCATCCCACACCCAGATAACACCTGGCATCCCACGCCCAGATAACACCTGGCATCCCACGCCCAGATAACACCTGGCATCCCACGCCCAGATAACACCTGGCCACCCACACCCAGATAGGACCTGCCATCCCACACCCAGATAGCACCTGCCATCCCACACCCAGATAACACCTGGCATCCCACACCCAGATAGCACCTGCCATCCCACACCCAGATAACACCTGGCATCCCACACCCAGATAACACCTGCCATCCCACACCCAGATAACACCTGCCATCCCACACCCAGATAACACCTGGCATCCCACACCCAGATAACACCTGGCATCCCACACCCAGATAACACCTGGCCACCCACACCCAGGTAGCACCTGGCCACCCACACCCAGATAGCACCTGCCATCCCACACCCAGATAGCACCTGCCATCCCACACCCAGATAACACCTGCCATCCCACACCCAGATAACACCTGCCATCCCACACCCAGATAGCACCTGCCATCCCACACCCAGATAACACCTGCCATCCCACACCCAGATAACACCTGCCATCCCACACCCAGATAACACCTGCCATCCCACACCCAGATAACACCTGGCCACCCACACCCAGATAGCACCTGCCATCCCACACCCAGATAGCACCTGCCATCCCACACCCAGATAACACCTGCCATCCCACACCCAGATAACACCTGCCATCCCACACCCAGATAACACCTGGCATCCCACACCCAGATAACACCTGGCATCCCACACCCAGATAACACCTGGCATCCCACACCCAGATAACACCTGGCATCCCACACCCAGATAACACCTGCCATCCCACACCCAGATAACACCTGGCATCCCACGCCCAGATAACACCTGGCATCCCACGCCCAGATAACACCTGGCCACCCACACCCAGATAGGACCTGCCATCCCACACCCAGATAGCACCTGCCATCCCACACCCAGATAACACCTGGCATCCCACACCCAGATAACACCTGCCATCCCACACCCAGATAACACCTGGCATCCCACACCCAGATAACACCTGCCATCCCACACCCAGATAACACCTGCCATCCCACACCCAGATAACACCTGCCATCCCACACCCAGATAACACCTGCCATCCCACACCCAGATAACACCTGCCATCCCACACCCAGATAACACCTGCCATCCCACACCCAGATAACACCTGCCATCCCACACCCAGATAACACCTGCCATCCCACACCCAGATAACACCTGCCATCCCACACCCAGATAACACCTGCCATCCCACACCCAGATAACACCTGCCATCCCACACCCAGATAACACCTGCCATCCCACACCCAGATAACACCTGCCATCCCACACCCAGATAACACCTGCCATCCCACACCCAGATAACACCTGCCATCCCACACCCAGATAACACCTGCCATCCCACACCCAGATAACACCTGCCATCCCACACCCAGATAACACCTGCCATCCCACACCCAGATAACAGTATTTACCTCTATACACTAGGCAGTGTTATATTGTGGACCTTATAGAAGTTTTTATAGTTGTAGATCACACAGACAAACAAGCAAAATTTACCTATCAGGATTTGCAAATCCTTAAACTGGCATACTTGACGACTTTAATGTTGAGTGCCAGATCAATTTATTATGACTTCCTTTCAGAATTAGTGAATATCCATTGATGAGTCGCTAAGACACGCCCAGCGGGTGTTGGAGACACCTTGTCTCCCCCAGTAACTTCATGTGACTGGCATCACAGGCACAGTTACCCACAAACTGTGCCACTCTAGTGTCATTATGCAGGCTTACAGTTAAAGGCGTCAAACATACTAAGTTAACTTACATTCTTACTCTAGCTTAACCATGTACGTAATTATAATCTAGACTGGATATTAGCTTATTATGGTCTTATGACTAAATTAGCCTTACAGTCAGGGTTCTAGGAGTAAAGACCTGGCAGCACTGTCTCCTCACCAGCCTGCACTTTTGAAAGTCCCTTTTCCCCCTCCTATTAACCTCCACGAAGGACTGTTAGACTCGTGGAAAGCTCGCTTGATTTTCCACATGTCAGTTAATTGTTTAATTTTGGTAATTACAGCATAGATAATGCATAGGAAGAGGGTGAGGGAGAGATGGGGGGGGGGGTTGATAAAAGACAATTGATAATGTTGGTGTTGATGTTTGTATCAACACTATATTGACCAAGTGTGTCAGGAGTGTGTAACACTATTTGTAGTAGTGACCTTAAATGTGAAGAAACACATTAACAATCATTCATTCAATCACTATCTTCCAGAATTGTGTTGATATCATATTTCAGATGACCCTCCCAACATTCACATTTATCATTGTAAATTAAGCCAGGATTTTGTGAAAGAATTTAACACTACCCAGGATAGATGAAATTCATTCACCATGATTCATTCAGTAGTTGTCTTGCTGAAAGTGCAGTAGTATCACAGTTCAGACGACCCTGTGAGCATTCGTTTTTCTGCCATTGTAATTTTACCGAGGGTGTCTGATTATAAGACACGGACTGTCCCACACTCAGGTTGGGTGACCAGAAAATGAAGAAACGCCGTTCACTGTCGTTCACTCATTGTCTTTGTGAAGCATTCAGATGACCCCCAAACATTAGCATTTGTGTTGCTATAACTTGAGTGAGAGTGTTGCTGGGAGAGTACAACACCAGTGTTGACAGAGGAGGACACAAGGTTGTCATATACTACAGGTGTTTTGTACACTGATATATACCGCCAGCAGGTGTTGTCAGTATTGTCTTAAACTCAGGTGTTGATGACTTGCAAAGTTCAGATTTTAAAATGCACATTGCAAGATTCCTTTACTAAGTCAAGAACCTTAAGTTTATTTTTGTTTAGTCACTTTAAAACTGCCTCTTTATTTAGCATGTTGGAAAAATTCCTCAGTTTATAGTGAGTGAAGATCTTGTTGCTTTATTATATAGTGAGTGAAGATATTGTTGCTTTATTATATAGTGAGTGAAGATCTTGTTACTTTATTATATAGTGAGTGAAGATCTTGTTGCTTTATTATATAGTGAGTCAAGATCTTGTTGAAGATCTTGTTGCTTTATTATATAGTGAGTGAATTTTATTATATAGTGAGTGAAGATCTTGTTACTTTATTATATAGTGAGTGAAGATCTTGTTACTTTATTATATAGTGAGTGAAGATCTTGTTGCTTTATTATATAGTGAGTGAAGATCTTGTTACTTTATTATATAGTGAGTCAAGATCTTGTTACTTTATTATATAGTGAGTGAAGATATTGTTACTTTATTATATAGTGAGTGAAGATCTTGTTGCTTTATTATATAGTGAGTGAAGATCTTGTTGCTTTATTATATAGTGAGTGAAAATCTTGTTGCTTTATTATATAGTGAGTGAAGATCTTGTTGCTTTATTATATAGTGAGTGAAGATCTTGTTGCTTTATTATATAGTGAGTCAAGATCTTGTTGCTTTATTATATAGTGAGTCAAGATCTTGTTACTTTATTATATAGTGAGTGAAGATATTGTTACTTTATTATATAGTGAGTGAAGATCTTGTTGCTTTATTATATAGTGAGTGAAGATCTTGTTGCTTTATTATATAGTGAGTCAAGATCTTGTTACTTTATTATATAGTGAGTGAAGATATTGTTGCTTTATTATATAGTGAGTGAAGATCTTGTTGCTTTATTATATAGTGAGTCAAGATCTTGTTACTTTATTGTATAGTGAGTGAAGATAGTTACTTTATTATATAGTGAGTGAAGATCTTGTTGCTTTATTATATAGTGAGTCAAGATCTTGTTACTTTATTATATAGTGAGTCAAGATCTTGTTACTTTATTATATAGTGAGTGAAGATATTGTTACTTTATTATATAGTGAGTGAAGATCTTGTTGCTTTATTATATAGTGAGTGAAGATCTTGTTGCTTTATTATATAGTGAGTCAAGATCTTGTTACTTTATTATATAGTGAGTGAAGATATTGTTGCTTTATTATATAGTGAGTGAAGATCTTGTTGCTTTATTATATAGTGAGTCAAGATCTTGTTACTTTATTGTATAGTGAGTGAAGATAGTTACTTTATTATATAGTGAGTGAAGATCTTGTTGCTTTATTATATAGTGAGTCAAGATCTTGTTACTTTATTATATAGTGAGTGAAGATATTGTTGCTTTATTATATAGTGAGTGAAGATATTGTTGCTTTATTATATAGTGAGTGAAGATCTTGATACTTTATTATATAGTGAGTGAAGATCTTGTTGCTTTATTATATAGTGAGTGAGGATATTGTTACTTTATTATATAGTGAGTGAAGATATTGTTGCTTTATTATATAGTGAGTGAAGATCTTGATACTTTATTATATAGTGAGTGAAGATCTTGTTGCTTTATTATATAGTGAGTGAGGATATTGTTACTTTATTATATAGTGAGTGAAGATCTTGTTGCTTTATTATATAGTGAGTCAAGATCTTGTTATTTTATTATATAGTGAGTGAAGATATTGTTACTTTATTATATAGTGAGTGAAGATCTTGTTACTTTATTATATAGTGAAGATATTGTTGCTTTATTATATAGTGAGTGAAGATCTTGTTGTTTTATTATATAGTGAGTGAAGATCTTGTTACTTTATTATATAGTGAAGATATTGTTGCTTTATTATATAGTGAGTGAAGATCTTGTTGCTTTATTATATAGTGAGTGAAGATCTTGTTGCTTTATTATATAGTGAGTCAAGATCTTGTTACTTTATTATATAGTGAGTGAAGATCTTGTTACTTTATTATATAGTGAGTGAAGATCTTGTTACTTTATTATATTGTGAGTGAAGATATTGTTACTTTATTATATAGTGAGTGAAGATCTTGTTACTTTATTATATAGTGAGTGAAGATCTTGTTACTTTATTATATAGTGAGTGAAGATCTTGTTGCTTTATTATATAGTGAGTGAAGATCTTGTTGCTTTATTATATAGTGAAGATATTGTTGCTTTATTATATAGTGAGTGAAGATCTTGTTGCTTTATTATATAGTGAGTGAAGATCTTGATACTTTATTATATAGTGAGTGAAGATATTGTTGCTTTATTATATAGTGAAGATATTGTTGCTTTATTATATAGTGAGTGAAGATCTTGATACTTTATTATATAGTGAAGATCTTGTTGCTTTATTATATAGTGAGTGAAGATCTTGATACTTTATTATATAGTGAAGATATTGTTGCTTTATTATATAGTGAGTCAAGATCTTGTTACTTTATTATATAGTGAAGATATTGTTGCTTTATTATATAGTGAGTCAAGATCTTGTTACTTTATTATATAGTGAGTGAAGATCTTGATACTTTATTATATAGTGAGTGAAGATATTGTTGCTTTATTATATAGTGAGTGAAGATCTTGTTGCTTTATTATATAGTGAGTCAAGATCTTGTTACTTTATTATATAGTGAGTGAAGATCTTGTTACTTTATTATATTGTGAGTGAAGATATTGTTGCTTTATTATATAGTGAGTGAAGATCTTGTTGCTTTATTATATAGTGAGTGAAGATCTTGTTGCTTTATTATATAGTGAGTGAAGATCTTGTTACTTTATTATATAGTGAGTGAAGATCTTGATCTTACTGCTTTATTTAGTCAGAGTTGCTTCTTCTTGGGATATGCTTGTTATCTTTATTGAGTCAAATTTTTTATTTAGTTGAGACTTAGACCTTGTTTACTTTCTTTCTTTATTGACTCTAAAAACATACTACTGCTTCTGTATTTAGCAATTAGAGATCTTGCTTGCTCTGTATTGAGGCAAAACTTTGCTTGCTTTATTGAATCAATATTTTGCTTCTTCTACATGTAGTGAGTCAAAACTTTGCTTGCTTTATTGAATCAATATTTTGCTTCTACACGTAGCGAGTCAAAATTTTGCTCCTTTATTTTGTGAGTCAAGAATTAGCAGTTGTATTTTTGGTGGAGGGGGGGGGGGTGGAGGTCTGTTCTTAATGCCTTGGTATTATATTTAGAATTTTTTATGTATTGAAATTTTGTATTTTTTGAGGCACCGTATCATATTTTTTTTTTGTAGTTGTCAACTTTTCTGAACAGAGACGTTAGAATCTGTAATTACTGCAGAGACTTGCATCGTAAATGGTCTTGATTGTATTGTTAAATATTAGAATTGAAGTTTTAGCACCAAGACTTGCTAATTTATAGTGTCCATTGTATTTTATTGTATTTTAATATATGATATAATTATATGTGCTGGAGGATGTAATTATTGCCCTTGATTGTTTAGGTTAATTTAATATGTACAGTGGTACCCCGAGTTTCAGCCATAATTCTTTCTGGACGGCTGTTCAAGTGCTGTTACTGAACGAATTTGTTCCCATAAGAAATAATGTAAATTAGATTAGTCGGTTTCAGACTGCCAAAAATACACTTACATAATTGTTCAAGTTGGGAGATACATGAAACTCGGGGTATCACTGGACTCTTATTACATGTAAATCTCTTACAATTACTTTCAAAATAATAAATTTTAATATATCCACATATAGGCCATGAGTTATATTAAATTGGTCCATCCTGAACCTGTACAATCCATCTTGGCCCTGTTATGGTCCATCGTGGACCTGCTATGGTCCATCTTGGAGCTGTTATTGTCCAGATGCACCAAAACATTTACTCTCATTCCTGATGTGTGAATTACAGGCTAAGAGAAGCTGTGAATTGCATTTTGTCAGTGAAAAAGTGTTAATTTTCCACTTATTGTGCATAATTTATCATTTATAATTTATCATAGGTATGTATACAAATGAAAACTGACTTGTATATAGTGTTCACTACTATCTATGTTTGGGTATCCACGGTAGCTCTTGGAATGTATACCCCTGTGGGTGTGGGGTATACGTTCAAGGAGGTACGTTCTTTGAGCATATTTGAAGGTAGTGTTGGCATAAGTATAATAGAGGTGTTGAGTGTTTCATACAGTAGATGTGTTGCAGGCCTGGTGGCATCTAGACTAAGCTGTGTTGCAGGTCTGGTGGCATCTAGACTAAGCTGTGTTGCAGGTCTGGTGGCATCTAGACTAAGCTGTGTTGCAGGTCTGGTGGCATCTAGACTAAGCTGTGTTGCAGGTCTGGTGGCATCTAGACTAAGCTGTGTTGCAGGTCTGGTGGCATCTAGACTAAGCTGTGTTGCAGGTCTGGTGGCATCTAGACTAAGCTGTGTTGCAGGTCTGGCGGCATCTAGACTAAGCTGTGTTGCAGGTCTGGTGGCATCTAGACTAAGCTGTGTTGCAGGTCTGGTGGCATCTAGACTAAGCTGTGTTGCAGGCCTGGTGGCATCTAGACTAAGCTCAGTGTTGCAGGTCTGGTGGCATCTAGACAAAGCTGTGTTGCAGGTCTGGTGGCATCTAGACTAAGCTGTGTTGCAGGCCTGGTGGCATCTAGACTAAGCTCAGTGTTGCAGGCCTGGTGGCATCTAGACTAAGCTGTGTTGCAGGTCTGGTGGCATCTAGACTAAGCTGTGTTGCAGGTCTGGTGGCATCTAGACTAAGCTGTGTTGCAGGTCTGGTGGCATCTAGACTAAGCTGTGTTGCAGGCCTGGCGGCATCTAGACTAAGCTGTGTTGCAGGTCTGGTGGCATCTAGACTAAGCTGTGTTGCAGGTCTGGTGGCATCTAGACTAAGCTGTGTTGCAGGTCTGGTGGCATCTAGACTAAGCTGTGTTGCAGGTCTGGTGGCATCTAGACTAAGCTGTGTTGCAGGTCTGGCGGCATCTAGACTAAGCTGTGTTGCAGGTCTGGTGGCATCTAGACTAAGCTGTGTTGCAGGTCTGGTGGCATCTAGACTAAGCTGTGTTGCAGGTCTGGTGGCATCTAGACTAAGCTGTGTTGCAGGTCTGGTGGCATCTAGACTAAGCTGTGTTGCAGGTCTGGCGGCATCTAGACTAAGCTGTGTTGCAGGTCTGGTGGCATCTAGACTAAGCTGTGTTGCAGGTCTGGTGGCATCTAGACTAAGCTGTGTTGCAGGTCTGGTGGCATCTAGACAAAGCTGTGTTGCAGGTCTGGTGGCATCTAGACTAAGCTGTGTTGCAGGTCTGGTGGCATCTAGACTAAGCTGTGTTGCAGGTCTGGCGGCATCTAGACTAAGCTGTGTTGCAGGTCTGGTGGCATCTAGACTAAGCTGTGTTGCAGGTCTGGTGGCATCTAGACTAAGCTGTGTTGCAGGTCTGGTGGCATCTAGACAAAGCTGTGTTGCAGGTCTGGTGGCATCTAGACTAAGCTGTGTTGCAGGTCTGGTGGCATCTAGACTAAGCTGTGTTGCAGGTCTGGTGGCATCTAGACTAAGCTGTGTTGCAGGTCTGGTGGCATCTAGACTAAGCTGTGTTGCAGGTCTGGTGGCATCTAGACTAAGCTGTGTTGCAGGTCTGGTGGCATCTAGACTAAGCTGTGTTGCAGGTCTGGTGGCATCTAGACTAAGCTGTGTTGCAGGTCTGGTGGCATCTAGACTAAGCTGTGTTGCAGGCCTGGTGGCATCTAGACTAAGCTGTGTTGCAGGTCTGGTGGCATCTAGACTAAGCTGTGTTGCAGGTCTGGTGGCATCTAGACTAAGCTGTGTTGCAGGTCTGGTGGCATCTAGACTAAGCTCAGTGTTGCAGGCCTGGTGGCATCTAGACAAAGCTGTGTTGCAGGTCTGGTGGCATCTAGACTAAGCTCAGTGTTGCAGGCCTGGTGGCATCTAGACAAAGCTGTGTTGCAGGTCTGGTGGCATCTAGACTAAGCTGTGTTGCAGGCCTGGTGGCATCTAGACTAAGCTGTGTTGCAGGTCTGGTGGCATCTAGACTAAGCTGTGTTGCAGGCCTGGTGGCATCTAGACTAAGCTGTGTTGCAGGTCTGGTGGCATCTAGACTAAGCTGTGTTGCAGGTCTGGTGGCATCTAGACTAAGCTGTGGTGCAGGTCTGGTGGCATCTAGACAAAGCTGTGTTGCAGGTCTGGTGGCATCTAGACAAAGCTGTGTTGCAGGTCTGGTGGCATCTAGACTAAGCTGTGTTGCAGGTCTGGTGGCATCTAGACTAAGCTCAGTGTTGCAGGTCTGGTGGCATCTAGACTAAGCTGTGTTGCAGGTCTGGTGGCATCTAGACTAAGCTCAGTGTTGCAGGTCTGGTGGCATCTAGACTAAGCTGTGTTGCAGGTCTGGTGGCATCTAGACTAAGCTGTGTTGCAGGTCTGGTGGCATCTAGACTAAGCTGTGTTGCAGGTCTGGTGGCATCTAGACTAAGCTGTGTTGCAGGTCTGGCGGCATCTAGACTAAGCTGTGTTGCAGGTCTGGTGGCATCTAGACTAAGCTCAGTGTTGCAGGTCTGGTGGCATCTAGACAAAGCTGTGTTGCAGGCCTGGTGGCATCTAGACTAAGCTGTGTTGCAGGTCTGGTGGCATCTAGACTAAGCTGTGTTGCAGGTCTGGTGGCATCTAGACTAAGCTGTGTTGCAGGCCTGGTGGCATCTAGACTAAGCTGTGTTGCAGGTCTGGTGGCATCTAGACTAAGCTCAGTGTTGCAGGTCTGGTGGCATCTAGACTAAGCTGTGTTGCAGGCCTGGTGGCATCTAGACTAAGCTGTGTTGCAGGCCTGGTGGCATCTAGACTAAGCTGTGTTGCAGGTCTGGTGGCATCTAGACTAAGCTGTGTTGCAGGTCTGGTGGCATCTAGACTAAGCTGTGTTGCAGGTCTGGCGGCATCTAGACTAAGCTGTGTTGCAGGTCTGGTGGCATCTAGACTAAGCTGTGTTGCAGGTCTGGTGGCATCTAGACTAAGCTGTGTTGCAGGTCTGGTGGCATCTAGACTAAGCTGTGTTGCAGGCCTGGTGGCATCTAGACAAAGCTGTGTTGCAGGTCTGGCGGCATCTAGACTAAGCTGTGTTGCAGGCCTGGTGGCATCTAGACAAAGCTGTGTTGCAGGTCTGGTGGCATCTAGACAAAGCTGTGTTGCAGGCCTGGTGGCATCTAGACAAAGCTGTGTTGCAGGTCTGGTGGCATCTAGACAAAGCTGTGTTGCAGGTCTGGTGGCATCTAGACAAAGCTCAGTGTTGCAGGTCTGGTGGCATCTAGACAAAGCTCACTGTTGCAGATCTGGTGGCATCTAGACAAAGCTCAGTGTTGCAGGTCTGGTGGCATCTAGACAAAGCTCAGTGTTGCAGGTCTGGTGGCATCTAGACAAAGCTGTGTTGCAGGCCTGGTGGCATCTAGACAAAGCTGTGTTGCAGGCCTGGTGGCATCTAGACTAAGCTGTGTTGCAGGTCTGGTGGCATCTAGACTAAGCTGTGTTGCAGGTCTGGTGGCATCTAGACTAAGCTGTGTTGCAGGCCTGGTGGCATCTAGACTAAGCTGTGTTGCAGGTCTGGTGGCATCTAGACTAAGCTGTGTTGCAGGTCTGGTGGCATCTAGACAAAGCTGTGTTGCAGGCCTGGTGGCATCTAGACTAAGCTGTGTTGCAGGCCTGGTGGCATCTAGACTAAGCTGTGTTGCAGGTCTGGTGGCATCTAGACTAAGCTGTGTTGCAGGCCTGGTGGCATCTAGACTAAGCTGTGTTGCAGGTCTGGTGGCATCTAGACAAAGCTGTGTTGCAGGCCTGGTGGCATCTAGACTAAGCTGTGTTGCAGGCCTGGTGGCATCTAGACTAAGCTGTGTTGCAGGTCTGGTGGCATCTAGACTAAGCTGTGTTGCAGGCCTGGTGGCATCTAGACTAAGCTGTGTTGCAGGTCTGGTGGCATCTAGACTAAGCTGTGTTGCAGGTCTGGTGGCATCTAGACTAAGCTGTGTTGCAGGCCTGGTGGCATCTAGACTAAGCTGTGTTGCAGGTCTGGTGGCATCTAGACTAAGCTGTGTTGCAGGTCTGGTGGCATCTAGACAAAGCTGTGTTGCAGGCCTGGTGGCATCTAGACTAAGCTGTGTTGCAGGCCTGGTGGCATCTAGACTAAGCTGTGTTGCAGGTCTGGTGGCATCTAGACTAAGATGTGTTGCAGGTCTGGTGGCATCTAGACTAAGCTGTGTTGCAGGCCTGGTGGCATCTAGACTAAGCTGTGTTGCAGGCCTGGTGGCATCTAGACAAAGCTGTGTTGCAGGCCTGGTGGCATCTAGACTAAGCTGTGTTGCAGGCCTGGTGGCATCTAGACTAAGCTGTGTTGCAGGTCTGGTGGCATCTAGACTAAGCTGTGTTGCAGGTCTGGTGGCATCTAGACTAAGCTGTGTTGCAGGCCTGGTGGCATCTAGACTAAGCTGTGTTGCAGGCCTGGTGGCATCTAGACAAAGCTGTGTTGCAGGCCTGGTGGCATCTAGACTAAGCTGTGTTGCAGGCCTGGTGGCATCTAGACAAAGCTGTGTTGCAGGTCTGGTGGCATCTAGACTAAGCTGTGTTGCAGGCCTGGTGGCATCTAGACAAAGCTGTGTTGCAGGCCTGGTGGCATCTAGACTAAGCTGTGTTGCAGGCCTGGTGGCATCTAGACTAAGCTGTGTTGCAGGCCTGGTGGCATCTAGACTAAGCTGTGTTGCAGGCCTGGTGGCATCTAGACAAAGCTGTGTTGCAGGCCTGGTGGCATCTAGACTAAGCTGTGTTGCAGGCCTGGTGGCATCTAGACTAAGCTGTGTTGCAGGCCTGGTGGCATCTAGACTAAGCTGTGTTGCAGGCCTGGTGGCATCTAGACTAAGCTGTGTTGCAGGCCTGGTGGCATCTAGACAAAGCTGTGTTGCAGGCCTGGTGGCATCTAGACTAAGCTGTGTTGCAGGCCTGGTGGCATCTAGACTAAGCTGTGTTGCAGGCCTGGTGGCATCTAGACTAAGCTGTGTTGCAGGCCTGGTGGCATCTAGACTAAGCTGTGTTGCAGGCCTGGTGGCATCTAGACTAAGCTGTGTTGCAGGCCTGGTGGCATCTAGACTAAGCTGTGTTGCAGGTCTGGTGGCATCTAGACTAAGCTGTGTTGCAGGCCTGGTGGCATCTAGACAAAGCTGTGTTGCAGGCCTGGTGGCATCTAGACAAAGCTGTGTTGCAGGCCTGGTGGCATCTAGACTAAGCTGTGTTGCAGGTCTGGTGGCATCTAGACTAAGCTGTGTTGCAGGTCTGGTGGCATCTAGACTAAGCTGTGTTGCAGGCCTGGTGGCATCTAGACAAAGCTGTGTTGCAGGTCTGGTGGCATCTAGACAAAGCTGTGTTGCAGGCCTGGTGGCATCTAGACTAAGCTGTGTTGCAGGCCTGGTGGCATCTAGACTAAGCTGTGTTGCAGGCCTGGTGGCATCTAGACTAAGCTGTGTTGCAGGCCTGGTGGCATCTAGACTAAGCTAAGCTCAGTCACCCCTTAAATACTTAACTGTACATAATACAGATCTTCAGTACACTTAACCATGACCATGGCATACACACACTGTAAATCTCGTACACAGAATTATCTATTGAAATGTGATATGACAACTGGGGAGGTGCAGGAAGCACCTAGCACTGCCACCTTGTCTGAACCAAGAAATGTACAGCGAGAAGCCTCAGTGTTGTGGGAAGCGGGGAGATAACGACACAACCTTAGTGGAGGAAATTAAGGTAGTTGAGCACCACTCTCCAGCTATGCTCTAGTCCATTATTACAGTTATTACAGTGGTATGTGTAGGATAGTTCATTATTACAGTAGTATGTGTAGGATAGTCCATTATTACAGTAGTATGTGTAGGATAGTCCATTATTACAGTAGTTTGTGTAGGATAGTCCATAATTACAGTGGTATGTGTAGGATAGTCCATTATTACAGTGGTATGTGTAGGATAGTTCATTATTACAGTGGTATGTGTAGGATAGTCCATTATTACAGTGGTTTGTGTAGGATAGTCCATAATTACAGTGGTATGTGTAGGATAGTCCATTATTACAGTGGTATGTGTAGGATAGTCCATTATTACAGTGGTATGTGTAGGATAGTCCATTATTACAGTGGTATGTGTAGGATAGTCCATTATTACAGTGGTATGTGTAGGATAGTCCATTATTACAGTGGTATGTGTAGGATAGTCCATTATTACAGTGTTGTGTAGGATAGTCCATTATTACAGTGGTATGTGTAGGATAGTCCATTATTACAGTGGTATGTGTAGGATAGTCCATTATTACAGTGGTATGTGTAGGATAGTCCATTATTACAGTGGTATGTGTAGGATAGTTCATTATTACAGTGGTATGTGTAGGATAGTCCATTATTACAGTGGTATGTGTAGGATAGTCCATTATTACAGTGGTATGTGTAGGATAGTCCATTATTACAGTGGTATGTGTAGGATAGTTCATTATTACAGTGGTATGTGTAGGATAGTCCATTATTACAGTGGTATGTGTAGGATAGTTCATTATTACAGTGGTATGTGTAGGATAGTCCATTATTACAGTGGTGTGTGTAGGATAGTCTATTACAGTGGTGTGTGTAGGATAGTCTATTATTACAGTGGTATGTGTAGGGTTTAAGTACATTATTACAGTGGTATGTGTAGGATAGTCAATTATTACAGTGGTATGTGTAGGATAGTCTTATTATTACAGTGGTATGTGTAGGATAGTATATTATTACAGTGGTATGTGTAGGATAGTCTATTATTACAGTGGTATGTGTAGGGTTTAAGTACATTATTACAGTGGTATGTGTATGATAGTCTATTATTACAGTGGTATGTGTAGGGTTTAAGTACATTATTACAGTGGTATGTGTAGGATAATCCATTATTACAGTGGTATGTGTAGGATGGTCTATTATTACAGTGGTATGTGTAGGATGGTCTATTATTACAGTGGTATGTGTAGGATGGTCTATTATTACAGTGGTATGTGAAAGATAGTCTATTATCACAGTGGTATGTGTAGGATAGTCCATTATTACAGTGGTATGTGTAGGATAGTCCATTATTACAGTGGTATGTGTAGGATAGTATTATTACAGTGGTATGTGTAGGATAGTCTATTATTACAGTGGTATGTGTAGGATAGTTATTATTACAGTGGTATGTGTAGGATAGTCTATTACAGTGGTATGTGTAGGATAGTCTATTACAGTGGTATGTGTAGGATAGTCTATTATTACAGTGGTATGTGTAGGATAGTCTATTATTACAGTGGTATGTGTAGGATAGTCTATTATTACAGTGGTATGTGTAGGATAATCTATTACAGTGGTATGTGTAGGATGGTCTATTATTACAGTGGTATGTGTAGGATAGTCCATTATTACAGTGGTATGTGTAGGATAGTCTATTATTACAGTGGTATGTGTAGGATAGTCCATTATTACAGTGGTATGTGTAGGATAGTCTGTTATTACAGTGGTATGTGTAGGATGGTCTATTATTACAGTGGTATGTGTAGGATAGTCCATTATTACAGTGGTATGTGTAGGATAGTCTGTTATTACAGTGGTATGTGAAAGATAGTCTATTATCACAGTGGTATGTGTAGGATAGTCCATTATTACAGTGGTATGTGTAGGATAGTCTATTATTACAGTGGTATGTGTAGGATGGTCTATTATTACAGTGGTATGTGTAGGATAGTCCATTATTACAGTGGTATGTGTAGGATAGTCTATTATTACAGTGGTATGTGTAGGATAGTCTATTACAGTGGTATGTGTAGGATAGTCTATTACAGTGGTATGTGTAGGATAGTCTATTATTACAGTGGTATGTGTAGGATAGTCTATTATTACAGTGGTATGTGTAGGATAGTCTATTACAGTGGTATGTGTAGGATAGTCTATTATTACAGTGGTATGTGTAGGATAGTCTATTACAGTGGTATGTGTAGGATAGTCCATTATTACAGTGGTATGTGTAGGATAGTCTATTATTACAGTGGTATGTGTAGGGTATAAGTGCGGAAGATAAACTTGTAGCGAGTTTTTTTTATTTTATTAAGAAAATCATTGCCAAAAATATTTGAAGGGATTCTGGGTATTTTTGGGTTACTGAATTCGAAAATGTTAGTAGGCTTTTCAAATTGCCTCTAGTTTGAGAGATATTGCATACCTACACTCAACAACAGGGAACTTAACCATAATGCGTGTGTGTGTGTGTTTATACAGGTCCTCCATCACAAATTCGGCATCATTGGGACCTGTAGTGTGCCGGATTACAAAGTGGTTAGGTTAGAATACACTTAATAAAATTAACCAACTTGACTTACACAAAGTTCACTGAACATCGGCAAAAATCGAACATTTCCGCTACTTTGAGCTCGATTTCAAGGTATTTTTCATCATAAAATCAATTGAAATCATGTCTATTTCTGTAATACAGTGGACCCTCGCATAACGATATTAATCCGTGCATGAGAGCTCATTGTTATGCAAAATTATCATTATGCGGATGAATTTTCCCCATAAGAAATAATGGAAATCAAATTAATCCATGCAAGACACCCCAAAGTATGAAAAAAAAAAAATTTTACCACATGAAATATTAATTTTAATACACACAAACTGAAAAAGGCATGCACAATTACATGACACTTACCTTTATTGAAGATCTGGTGATGATTGATGGGATGGGAGGAGGAGAGAGTCTTAATGTTTAGAAGGGGAATCCCCTTCCATTAAGACTTGAGGTGTCAAGTCCTTTTCTGGGGTTACTTCCCTTCTTCTTTTAATGCCACTAGGACCAGCTTCAGAGTCACTGGACTTCTGTCGCACAACATATCTGTCCATAGTGGCCTGTACCTCTCGTTCCTTTATGACTTCCCTAAAGTGTTTCACAACATTGTCAGTGTAATAGTCACCAGCACGGCTTGCAATAGCCGGCAATAGTAGGCAACTTCTTCAATTTCTCTCTCCCCTCCTCTGAACCAGTTTCCTCAGGTATGGCCTCTTGCTGTTGAAGTTGATCTATCAGCTCATCAGTGGTTAGTTCTTCATTGTCCTCCTCCACCAACTCTTCCACATCATCCCCACTAACCTCCAAGCCCAAGGACTTCCCCAATGCCACAATTGATTCCTCAATTGGCATACTCCTCTCAGGGTTAGCCTCAAATCCTTCAAAATCCCTTTTGTCTACACATTCTGGCCACAGTTTCTTCCAAGCAGAGTTCAAGGTCCTCTTAGTCACTCCTTCCCAAGCCTTACCTATAAGGTTTACACAATTGAGGATATTAAAGTGATCTCTCCAGAACTCTCTTAGAGTCAGTTGAGTTTCTGAGGTCACTACAAAGCACCTTTCAAATAGAGCTTTTGTGTACAGTTTTTTGAAGTTTGCAATAACCTGCTGGTCCATGGGCTGCAGGAGAGGAGTGGTAGTAGGAGGCAAAAACTTCACCTTAATGAAGCTCATGTCCCCATAAAGTCGCTCTGCCACGTCTGTAGGATGACCAGGGGCATTGTCTAACACCAGGAGGCACTTAGGTAATCTTTCACATTGGGGGCAAATGCATGGTGTAACCAGTCATAGAAAAAGTCCCTAGTGACCCATGCCTTACTGTTTGCCCTCCACAGGACACACAAATTAGCCTTGAGGATATTCTTTTGTCTGAACGCTCTGGGAGTTTCTGAGTGATACACTAATAAAGGCTTCACTTTGCAATCACCAGTAGCATTGGAACACATCAACAGAGTAAGCCTGTCTTTCATAGGCTTATGTCCTGGGAGTGCCTTTTCCTCCTGAGTAATGTACGTCCTGCTTGGCATTTTCTTCCAAAACAGGCCTGTTTCATCACAATTAAACACTTGTTCAGGTTTCAGTCCTTCACTTTCTATGTACTCCTTGAATTCCTGCACATATTTTTCAGCTGCTTTGTGGTCCGAACTGGCAGCCTCACCATGCCTTATCACACTATGTATGCCACTACGCTTCTTAAATCTCTCAAACCAACCTTTGCTGGCCTTAAATTCACTCACATCATCACTAGTTGCAGGCATTTTTTTAATTAAATCCTGATGCAACTTCCTAGCCTTTTCACTTACGATCACTTGAGAGATGCTATCTCCTGCTATCTGTTTTTCATTTATCCACACCAGTAAGAGTCTCTCAACATCTTCCATCACTTGCGATCTCTGTTTCGAAAACACAGTTGAACCTTTGGCAAGAACAGCTTCCTTGATTCCCTTTTTGTTGCCCACAATAGTAGCGATGGTTGACTGGGGTTTATTATACAACCTGGCCAGCTCGGAGACATGCACTCCACTTTCATACTTATCAATGATCTCTTTCTTCATCTCTATAGTAATTCTCACCCTTATTCCTGTAGGGTTGGCACTAGAAGCTTTCTTGGGGCCCATGGTCACTTATTTTGCAGATAAAATCACCAAAAACACTGTAATAATACGAAATATTCCGATTGTATGCTTGGATGTTACAGCGGAGGCTGGCTGGTAAACAATGCCACCGGCGGAACATGTGAGGGTGGCTAAGGCCGCACATTAGACGCGTCTCGGACGAGCAGCGTTGAGCGGGTTTTTAGCGGTATGCGAGGCAAAATCTTAGCGATAAAACGTATCGGTATGCGGATTTAACATTATGTAAGGCCAACGGTATGCGGGGGTCCACTGTATATCTTCCATTCTATCAACTGAGACCAAAAAAACAAGTATACAACCATAAATACCATACAAAAATATACTGCAAAGAGGCGGCTAATGGCTGAGAAGTGAACTCCCTTATTTATCGTCCGTCTTTTTTATTTTTGTTGTACGTTAAGAAGCATCTTTCCATCATACATTGCCCAAGTTTCAATGAGATTGCCCAACAAAAACTATTTACCAAAAAAAAATATTTACCAAAAATCATGGCAAGCCCAAGCCAGGTACTGGAAATAAATCACTTTGACTTTTTTGGGTTATCCCAGGTTCTCTATACATATGCTGCTATGTATGATAATCTATGTAACTGTATTTGTGTATAGTACCTGAATAAACTTATTACTTACTTCTAGTCTGTCGACTGAGTACGAGAAACCGCCCATTCACCTATTTCAACTACCCAATAAAGTGGTCAGAAATTGGCAATTTGGCCAATTTCACAGATGCCAATTTCAAAATAGGGTCCAGAATAGACAATGCAGACATTCCTGGCACTAAAATAACATTTTCTCTGTTCATTAGTCACGGCTACAAGCCCCTCTTGTATTACTCTTGCTTACCATTTGGAATTTTATTCACACAAAAAAATAGAAGATTTACTGTTATGCAGACTGCTGCATTATTGTAATAATTGTATAAATAATGTCAGTCCATTCATGACTGCATATTGGAATTTGGATTGGCAGGTGGACAGGTATTGGATGGTGACGTCATTTGTTTACTCGAGCATCGCTAAAGAATAGAAGTTTTCTGCTACTGTGAGTGCAATTTCAAGGTACTTTTCATCATGAAAGCAATCAAAATCATATCTATTTCTGTAATATATCTTCCATTCTATCAAATGAGACCAAAAAAACGAGAATATAACCATAAAAACCATACAAAAATATACCGCTAAGCGGCTGCTAATGGCTGAGAAGTGAACTCCGCTATTTATGGTCTGATATCTTCATTTTGGTGTACATTAAGAAGTATCTGTCCATCATACATTCCCCAAGTTTCAATAAGATAACCCAACAAACAAATGAGAAAATAACAATAATAATAATAATAATAATAATAATTTAATACATGTACATGGGATACAGACATAGCTGACATCAGTGACATACTACTGTATAGAAAGCCGCTTGTTATGCAGAGTATTTCAAGCAAATTAGGTCAGTGTCCCAGGATAACACCCACACCAGTCCATTAACACCCAGGTACCCATTTACTGATGGGTGAACATAGACAACAGGTGTAAAGAAACACACCCAATGTTTCTACCCTGGCTGGGAATTGAATATTTACCAAAAATCATACATGGCTAACCCAAGCCAGGTACTAGAAATAAGCCACGTTGTCTGACTTGTTTTGGGTTATCCAAGGTTCTCTACACATATGCTGCTATGTGTGGTAATCTATATAGAGAAAATAGCTTTTTTGTTTCAGGTTTATAGTGCAGTACGAGTGTATATCACAGTTAGCCCTGTGCTATACAGAAGGGCCCCACTTATACGGCGGGTTAGGTTCCAGGCTGTCGCCGGAAAGCAGACATCGCCGGAAGGCAGAAAGCCATTTTTTTCCATTTATAAATGCATATATATGCCAGACAGCAAGTTTACACTAAATTGTATTAGGTTAGTAATAGAACTAGGCATTAAAAACACACAAAGTAAATTACATTCACAGTAAATTCATTACTTATCTTAAAGTATTTGTAATCTTAATGTAGGGAGAGAGGTGAGTAGTACTTGTAGGAAGTCAGGTGTAGGTAGCCCAGGTGTAGGTAGCACTGGCTCCCCATCTCATACTTAATATACGATATTTAAAACATCCCAGAGAGGTAAAATACACATACAGTACACTCATTATTTACCTTAAAATATGTGTAGTCTTAATATAGGAAGAGAGGTGAGTAGTATTTATTTGTAGAAAGTCAGTGTAGGTAGCCGGTAGGTGTAGCCCGCCTGGGCTACACCTACCGGCTACCTACACTGTGGCCCAGAGCCATATTATTAACATCGACATGCCTTGTTCACTGAATTTAATAATTTTTAACAACTACCTTTAGACGCCATCATAAACGAAGGTAGAAGTAATGAATAATTCATGTCGAAAATTGTAAACAAAAGTGAAGTGAGGGAGTGGCTGGGCCAAACGCAGATTCATACACGTTTTCTCTGATGGCTGAGCAGAGAAAATGTAATGTTGTCCCTCCACCTGGCTACCACACAGCTCCACAAGTATTATTATCAGAGCACATATAAAATATGCAATAAATGCCAGACAACAAGTTTACACTAACTTATATTAAGTTAGCAATAGAAATAGGCATTAAAAACACAATAAAAGGTAAGATACACACAGAGTACACTTATTACTTACCTTAAAATATTAATATTAATGTGTGAGAGGTGAGTGGCACGGTGTTTATTGAATAAAATCAGAATGGCACACCATCATCCTCTAACTTGGCACTTAAAGCAAGAGGCTTACGACTTCTCTTTTTATTACAGCTAACCTTAGATGACATCGTCAATGAGAGCCGACTAGTTAACGAAAGAGTTAAACGAGAGAGAGAACGAGATACAGAGTTGAGACAATGTAAGAACACAAACTGAACAGGTAGTGGACGATCACTTTGTCAGGCGAAATAAATGCATATTAATAAGTGTACTTTTAGCTCATTCACGTACATTTGTAAGTTTGTAAAACATTTACCTCAATATTTTTTTATTATAATAATTACCTGACAATACAAATACTCTTACATTGTGTACAAGTTGTACAAGTTAGTTCAGAATAAACAAACAGCAACACGCCATTTTTAGAGTGAATGAAGATATTATTAATAATAATAATAATAATAATAATATTGTTATTAATATTATTAATAATAATAATATTATTAATAATAATAATATTAATAATATTATTAATAATAATAATAATATTAATAATAATAATAATATTATTATTATTTATAATAAAAAACACTAAACCCACAAGGGTCGTGAATTGCTATACATAGAATAGAGTAAAGGCATACGAAAAGAATATTTTTCTACAGTTATCCCCCAGTTTGACTAGAGAAAACTTAATTCTTCCGACACTACCTACACAGCTGCTTTGTAAACAAATCTCATATTTACATCAATTTTTATTGAGTGTATGTATCATGTTTATATGCTATGTAATGGGTTTCATATATAATTTTGAGGAAAATATAATAGCTGGATTAATGAAAATGCCTATACAGTTGATGTGCAAGAATAAGACGTTATGTGAATGAGTGTGTGCAAGACACAAAAGATGTGATATACATTTTCCCACACACAAAGAGAAGGATACATGCACAATAGTAGAGTAGTACATGCACAGTATATATTGTGCATGTACTAGTCTACTAAATGAAGAATAAATGACACTTACCTTTATTGAAGATGCAGCAATGACTGATGAGACACTGTGTCCTGGGAGTGCCTATTATTACTGTAGTACTGTAGCGTCATGAGTAGAACAGAGACTTATCACATTGTGTATGCCATACGTGTACCTGCTGGCTTTACACCAGAGCACTAGTTCCAGGCATGTAAGTACTTGTGTGGGTTGCATTTATGTACAGGTGACACACTATCCTGGGTGGCAGTATAATTGCTATCAGAGTACATTGTAAAATAGTAGCGATGTAACTTCGGAGACATGCAACTTTCATACATCAATGATCGAATTCTCATTATTGGTAACTAGAAGCTTTCTTGGGGCTGACATAGATGTAGATGTGGTCACGGAAAATGTAGCGCGTCTCGGAAGAAAATCAAGCGGGTTTTTACCGCAATTAAAGTAAGCGGTGGGCTATGTGGCCATCGTTATGCGCCACTGTATTGATGAAAATAAGACTGTGTGCTTGTAGTATTGGCGTCATGTATAGCAAATTTACCTGGTCATAATTATAATTATCAGACATCAGCCATTTGTATTACCAGACATAATAGATGTGGTCGCCGTAAGGCATAAACATAATTTGCCATAAGCAGCGGGCGCGCTTACTGTACTCCGTTTTCTCTAATATAAGCCCCCAAGAGAGAGGGCTGGGTATTATGCCAAATATTATTCATTCTGGAGTATTTAACATGTTTTATGTTATTTATATTGTTTATTAAGTCATAGATAAATTGTGTTAGGCAAATAAGCTGTAGTGTTGATATTAGCATAATAATAAAGCATATTCTCCATCACGAGACTGAGCTCATAGCAACCGAGAGTGGCTTCAAAGCCACCTTATCTTTAATGGACAATGTACTGTGTCGGTGCTTTACACAACAAAAAGCATTTCTTTTATTCATTGGAGCCATGGCTAGGGCTAAAAGTAAGCAGGTTATAACAATAAATGGAAAAAAAAATTAGAATGACTTACGCAGCAAGTAGCACCACCAAACAGTACCAGCAGGTTGGTGTGGTGACCCTGGAAATTTGAAATTATGCTAGCCGAAATTAGTGCCGAATAACTGAAGGAACCGAATAACTGATTGCCGGATTTGTGATGGCGGACCTGTGTGTATGTATATATATACAGTGGACCCTCGACCAACGATATTAATCCGTTCCTGAGAGCTCATCGTTAATCGAAATTGTTAGTCGAGTTAATTTTCCCCATGAGAAATAATGGAAATCAAATTAATTCAAGCAAGACACCCAAAAGTACTGAAAAAAAATTTTTTTACCACATGAAATATTAATTCTAATACACACAAATTGAAGAAGACATGTACAATTACATGTCACTTACCTTTATTGAAGATCTGGTGATGATTGATGGGATGGGAGGAGGGGAGACTGTGGATGGTGTTAGTGTTTAGAAGGGGAATCCCCTTCCATTAGGACTTGAGGTGTCAAGTCCTTTTCCGGGGTTACTTCCCTTCTTCTTTTAATGCCACTAGGACCAGCTTGAGAGTCACTGGACCTCTGTCGCACAACATATCTGTCCATAGAGTCCTGTACCTCCCGTTTCTTTATGACATTCCTAAAGTGTTTCACAACATTGTCAGTGTCACAATTAAACACTTGTTCAGGTTTCAATTCTTCACTGTCTGTGTACTCCTTGAATTCCTGCACATATTTTTCAGCTGCTTTTTGGGCCAAACTGGCAGCCTCACCATGCCTTATAACACTATGTATGCCACTACGATTCTTAAATCACTGTATATACAGTGGACCCCCGAGTTTTGTGATTAATCCGTTCCAGAGAGCCTGCCGAAAGTCGAAATTCACGAAACTCGAAACCATTTTCCCCATAAGAAATAATGGAAATAAAATTAATCCGTTCCAGACACCCAAAAATATTAAATTTTTTTTTTTTTTCAAATTAAATAAAGATTTATATACTGAAATCAATGAGAAATCAAGTACATGCATATAAAAAATAATAATATTACACTTGCCTTTACTGAAGACTTCTGGGTGGATGGAAGACTGGAGGAGGGGATAGGAAGGTGTTCACTATTGTTTGGAAAGAGAATCTCCTTCCATTAGGACTTTAGGTAGCAAGTCCTTATCTGGGGTTACTTCCCTTCTTCTTTTAATGCCACTGGGAACAACTTGAGTCACTGGACCCCTGTCGCACAAAATATCTGTCCAGAGAGGTCTTTTTCTGGTGTTTCTTTAACCCTTTGACTGTCGAAAGGCCCAATCCTGAAGTGTCTCCTGGTGTCGTAAAATATTCGAAAAAAAAAAATTTCTTAAGAAAATGTTAAGATTATTTTTCTGATTGTTTTAGTCCCCCCAAAAATTTTTCTCATCAGTACTTACCCAGATATAGAGGCATGAAGTTTGCAGAAAATGAGCCACATATGGCAACAGCGGCGACTGCCGCTCACCGGTAAACTTTGGTTTACTTGTATTTGAAGGTTTGTTGTTTTTTTTCACTATTTTATTTTTTCACATAACTTGTGTGCCCTGTGAGACCAAAGTAAGGTGCAATGTACATATATACACTCGTTGTATACAACACAATAAGCACACAAACATAATTATCAATATATTGTTTACAAAACTTGTTTACAAAAACAAACAATACAAAAAATTGTTTATTACTATTGTTCTATAATATATATACCAATATACAGTCACCGAACATATTCCTAGAAGTTCTGCAGCTTGTGGAACTCTTTGAAACATTGTGTCATACACAGTGGTGTTTTACACTCCTCACACACAAACAGTGTGTGCATTTTTGTGGAAGTCTTTTTTTATGTGCAAAGACAAAACACCTCATCTGAGCAGTTTTCTTCAAAGTATTAGCAGGCAGTCGTGTTACGTAGTTATCCTAGGTAAATGGTCGTGTGTCATCATTCCTTCCTTCCTAATTTCCTTCATTCCTTTCCTACATGGAGGCTACCTGGAGGGCATTCCACCTCTCTTCCTACATTCCTTCATCTGTCTTTCCTTACTTTTTTCCTTCCTTTCATCTAGCCCTTCTTTCATTCCTGCCTTCCCTTCTTGCTTCTGGTTTCTATAATATATATACACATATATAGTCACTAGATACTTTCATAAAACTGCTATTATCATCATTCAGCAAGCTTGTCTTGGGTGTGAGTGTGTGGCTTATAATTGTTTTGAGTCAGGAGTTGGCAGCTGTCAAAATGACATATTGTCCCATTACTCACTCCCCCTACTGCCTGTCAAAACAATGGGGTCAGATGCTGCTTCCCCTCCATTCTATCTAATTATCTTTCTCCCTCATTCTATCTCTTTCAATCTGTCTCTCTCTTTCTCTCTGTCTGTCTATCTCTGTCTCACAGGTACATATAAATACAAGTACACATAGTGTAAATTACCTAGAATAACCCAAAAAATCCAGACAAAGTGCTATACTCTGCTTGAAGATGTGAGTAAATGTGATGATGACACAGTCTTGTGGCTCTCTCTGAGACAGAGCTAGACGGATAGACAGGGAGCTTGGTAGACAGACAAATAGACACAGACAAATGTTTGTGTACCAGCCAAAAAAAAAAGCAGGGGGATGGTCATCTAATTTCCTTATCAGCTGCCCCCTCCCTCCATCCTCGTATACGCTCATCAAACGTCAGCTCTTATCAGATGTTATCTCCCCTTATCTTGTCACTGTCATGGAGTGAACTGTTTTCATGCCTCAAGGGAACATATTATTATTATTAGGTATTATTATTATTATTATTCTTATTATTATTATTATTATTCTTCTTTCTTTCTTTCTTTCTTTCTTTCTTTCTTTCTTTCTTTCTTTCTTTCTTTCTTTCTTTCTTTCTTTCTTTCTTTCTTTCTTTCTTTCTTTCTTTCTTTCTTTCTTTCTTTCTTTCTTTCTTTCTTTCTTTCTTTCTTTCTTTCTTTCTTCTTTTCTTTTCTTTCTTTCTTTCTTTCTTTCTTTCTTTCTTTCTTTCTTTCTTTCTTTTCTTTCTTTCTTTCTTTCTTTCTTTCTTTCTTTCTTTCTTTTCTTTCTTTTCTTTCTTTCTTTCTTACTTTCTTTCTTTTTTCTTTCTTCTTTCTTTCTTTCTTTCTTTCTTTCTTTCTTTCTTTCTTTCTTTCTTTCTTCTCTTTCTTTCTTTCTTTTCTTTCTTTCTTTCTTTCTTTCTTTCTTTCTTCTTCTTTCTTTCTTTCTTTCTTTCTTTCTTTCTTTCTTTCTTTCTTTCTTTCTTTCTTTCTTTCTTTCTTTCTTTCTTTCTTTCTTTCTTCTTCTTCCTTCTTTCTTCCTCTTTCTTCTTTCTTCTTTCTTCCTCTTTCTTCTTTCTTCCTCTTTCTTCTTCCTCCTCCTCCTTCTTCCTTCCTCCTCCTTCCTTCCTCCTTCCTTCCTTCCTCCTCCTCTTCTTCCTCCTCCTCCTCCATTGCTTTTGGTCTCAAACTCCTCAAAATCATGAAATTGATCTTCACTGACACTTGGGAAGAGAAGAGTCCCAAATTTGCTGGGGAGTCGCATATTTCTTACCGCTAGACATGCTGAAAAAGGACTGAAATGGCATTCCCACAATGCACCACTGGCTCCCCAATTTTTTTTATATGGTGCACACTGAACATGGAGACCCATTCTCTCACATGTGGGCCTACCAGCTTTCTCTTGCTTGATTTGAAGCTGCTAGAATTTATGCATATAGATAGGTCAAACACAGTACAGTGGACCCCCGCATAACGATTACCTCCGAATGCGACCAATTATGTAAGTGTATTTATGTAAGTGCGTTTGTACGTGTATGTTTGGGGGTCTGAAATGGACTAATCTTCTTCACAATATTTCTTATGGGAACAAATTCGGTCAGTACTGGCACCTGAACATACTTCTGGAGTGAAAAAATATCGTTAACCGGGGGTCCACTGTATCTCCTATGATGTATATACACGACTGCGACAGTCAAGGGGTTAAGATTTTCCTGAAGTGGGACACAACACTGTCATTGTACTTTGCAACTCATTCCACTTGGCACAAATCTCCTTAATCTTTGAAGAAGGCACCTCATCCACTCCCTCTTCCTCCTCCTCTGAAGCAAGTTCTTCGGCTATGGTCTGATGCTGTTCCAGTTGAAGCTCTTGCAGTTCGTCAGTGGTTAGCTCTTCCCTGTGGTCCTCCACCAACTCTTCCACATCCCCGTCACTCACCTCCAACCCCATGGACTTGCCCAATGCCACAATGCCTTCCACAACAGGCAGAGGGTTGGCAGGGACAGGGTCTGCCTCAAACCCTTCAAAATCCCTCTGGATCGTGTTCCTCACTTTATTTACCAAAGGGCTTGCATTAGCTTTCCTTGGGTCCATGATGACTTATTTAGCAGTTGCAAGCACAAAAAACAATGGATTATTATGAAATGTATGAACCTGTGGTGTGATGGTCACGTGTTGGTAAACAATGGCACACTGCGCGTGAATGGTGTGGGAGACTGGCTTGGTGTGCGCAGTGATGGGAGGATGGGTACCGGATGGTTGCCGAAACACGAGTCTAATCACGAAACTTGAGGCCAAATTTTGCCAAAAAAAACTCGCCGAAGGTCGAATTTCACGAAAGTCGAAGCTGCCGAAACTCGAGGGTCCACTGTACTCTGGAATGAATAAAATAGGCCATAATATGGCGAGTGATAGCAACGTCGGCGGCAGCATCCTGCCGCCATTTACTCTTCCACTCTAGTATCTTCCCAGTCCATAACCCCACACCTAGCTTGTGTTTATCTATGATTAGTGGTGAGATTGTCACATATGTAACCACAGGTGTGGTCAAGACAGATGTATATATAGGTGAAGACATGATCACTGTGGCCACAGTAGTAGTGGTGGTGGTGGCGGCAGTGGCCACTGGTGGTGGTGGCCAGCTCCCTCACTCTCTGCTGCTGCCTTCTTTGCTTCTCTAGCTTTTGTCATAGTTTCTAATTGCTTCCTGAGCTTCTTGCTGATTGTACGTGAATACGGTCTCTTTGGGTGAGGGATTGTGTAAGAATTTTATTATTATTAGCACACTGGCCGATTCCCACCAAGGCAGGGTGGCCCGAAAAAGAAAAACTTTCACCATCATTCGCTCCATCACTGTCTTGCCAGAAGGGTGCTTTACACTACAGTTTTTAAACTGCAACATTAACACCCCTCCTTCAGAGTGCAGGCACTGTACTTCCCATCTCCAGGACTCAAGTCCGGCCTGCCGGTTTCCCTGAATCCCTTCATAAATGTTACTTTGCTCACACTCCAACAGCACGTCAAGTATTAAAAACCATTTGTCTCCATTCACTCCTATCAAACACGCTCACGCATGCCTGCTGGAAGTCCAAGCCCTTCGCACACACAACCTCCTTTACCCCCTCCCTCCAACCTTTCCTAGGCCGACCCCTACCCCGCCTTCCTTCCACTACAGACTGATAAACTCTTGAAGTCATTCTGTTTCGCTCCATTCTCTCTACATGTCCGAACCACCTCAACAACCCTTCCTCAGCCCTCTGGACAAAGTTTTGGTAATCCCGCACCTCCTCCTAACTTCCAAACTACGAATTCTCTGCATTATATTCACACCACACATTGCCCTCAGACATGACATCTCCACTGCCTCCAGCCTTCTCCTCGCTGCAACATTCATCACCCACGCTTCACACCCATATAAGAGCGTTGGTAAAACTATACTCTCATACATTCCCCTCTTTGCCTCCAAGAACAAAGTTTTTTGTCTCCACAGACTCCTAAGTGCACCACTCACTCTTTTTCACTCATGAATTCTATGATTCACCTCATCTTTCATAGACCCATCCGCTGACACGTCCACTCCCAAATATCTGAATACGTTCACGTCCTCCATACTCTCTCCCTCCAATCTGATATCCAATCTTTCATCACCTAATCTTTTTATCCTCATAACCTTACTCTTTCCTGTATTCACCTTTAACTCTTTGAGGGTTTCAGACGTACTAGTATGGCTGATGACCCAGGGTTTTTGACGTACTAGTACGCCTAAATTCTAGCGCCCTCAAATCTAGTGGGAGAAAGCTGGTAGGCCTTCATATGAAAGAATGGGTCTATGTGGTCAGTGTGCACAGTCTAAAAAAAATCCTGCAGCACACAGTGCATAATGAGAAAAAAAAAACTTTGACCATTTTTTTGGAATAAAACAGCGAATTTGCACTGTATTTTCGTATGGTATTTATTGTTGTATTCTAGTTTCCTTGGTCTCATTTTATAGAATGGAAGACATATTACAGAAATTGAGATGATTTTGACTGGTTTTACAATGAAAGGTGCCTTGAAATTGAGCTCAAAGTAGCAGAAATGTTCGATTTTTACCAATTTTTCAAAAGTAAACAAATCGTGCCAAGCGTGCAATACACGTCAACTGGTAAGTCTAATATTCTTTCACAAGTGCACCAATAATATTTATACCATTTTTTACACTAATGCAGTAGTCTGCATAACAGTAAATCTTATATTTTTTGTGAGAATAAAAATTCAAAGTGGAAAGCAAAAGAATATAAGAGGGGCCTTGAGACGTGACTAATGACCAGAGGAAATGTCATTTTAGTACCAGGAATGTCTTTCTTGTTTATTCTGGACCCTATTTGGAAATTGGCATCTTTTGAAATTTGTGTGAAATTGGCAAAATTGCTAAATTCTGACCACTGTACTGGATAGTTGAATTTCACAAATGGGTGGTTTCTTGCACCCATTCGATAGAAAAAATGGAGTTCTAGCGAAATATTCATGTTTTTTTTGTCGACTAGTATAGTGGAATTGGCCGAAAATAGGGCTCAAAGTGGGCAAAATCGCCGATGCGTAAACATCGCCGAGACCACTAACTTTGCAAGAGCATAATTCCGTAAGTTTTCCATCAAATTTCAAACTTTTGGTGTCCTTATGATCGGGAAAAGATTATCTTTTCATAAGAGAAAATAATTTTTTTTTTTTTTTTTAAATTTGGCCGACCCTGAGAACGAGTTTCGGAGAGGGCCTGTCGACCCTCAAAGGGTTAATTTTCTTCTTTTGCACACCCTACCAAATTCATCCACCAATCTCTGCAACTTCTCTTCAGAATCTCCCAAGAGCACAGTGTCATCAGCAAAGAGCAGCTGTGACAACTCCCACTTTGTGTATGATTCTTTATCTTTTAACTCCACGCCTCTTGCCAAGACCCTCGCATTTACTTCTCTTACAACCCCATCTATAAATATATTAAACAACCACGGTGACATCACACATCCTTGTCTAAGGCCTACTTTTACTGGGGAAAAATTTCCCTCTTTCCTACATACTCTAACTTGAGCCTCACTATCCTCGTAAAAACTCTTCACTGCTTTCAGTAACCTACCTCCTACACCATACACTTGCAACATCTGCCACATTGCCCCCCTATCCACCCTGTCATACGCCTTTTCCAAATCCATAAATGCCATAAAGACCTCTTTAGCCTTATCTAAATACTGTTCACTTATATGTTTCACTGTAAACACCTGGTCCACACACCCCTTACCTTTCCTAAAGCCTCCTTGTTCATCTGCTATCCTATTCTCCGTCTTACTCTTAATTCTTTCAATTATAACTCTACCATACACTTTACCAGGTATACTCAACAGACTTATCCCCCTATAATTTTTGCACTCTCTTTTATCCCCTTTGCCTTTAAACAAAGGAACTATGCATGCTCTCTGCCAATCCCTAGGTACCTTACCCTCTTCCATACATTTATTAAATAATTGCACCAACCACTCCAAAACTATATCCCCACCTGCTTTTAACATTTCTATCTTTATCCCATCAATCCCGGCTGCCTTACCCCCTTTCAATTTACCTACTGCCTCATGAACTTCCCCCACACTCACAACTGGTTCTTCCTCGCTCCTACAAGATGTTATTCCTCCTTGCCCTATACACGAAATTACAGCTTCCCTATCTTCATCAACATTTAACAATTCCTCAAAATATTCCCTCCATCTTCCCAATACCTCTAACTCTCCATTTAATAACTCTCCTCTCCTATTTTTAACTGACAAATCCATTTGTTCTCTAGGCTTTCTTAACTTGTTAATCTCACTCCAAAACTTTTTCTTATTTTCAACAAAATTTGTTGATAACATCTCACCCACTCTCTCATTTGCTCTCTTTTTACATTGCTTCACCACTCTCTTAACCTCTCTCTTTTTCTCCATATACTCTTCCCTCCTTGCATCACTTCTACTTTGTAAAAACTTCTCATATGCTAACTTTTTCTCCCTTACTACTCTCTTTACATCATCATTCCACCAATCGCTCCTCTTCCCTCCTCCACCCACTTTCCTGTAACCACAAATTTTTGCTGAACACTCTAACACTACATTTTTAGAGTGTTCAGCAGAAGTTTGTGGTTACAGGAAAGTGGGTGCAGGAGGGAAGATGAGCCATTGGTGGAATGATGATGTAAAGAGAGTAGTAAGGGAGAAAAAGTTAGCATATGAGAAGTTTTTACAAAGTAGAAGTGATGCAAGGAGGGAAGAGTATATGGAGTATATGTCTATACAGTGGACCCCCGCATAACGATGGCATCACATAGCGATTATTTCGCATACCGCTTACTTTAATCGCAAAATTTTTGCCGCGCATACCGATTAAAAACCCGCTCACCGATTTTCGTCCGAGACGCGTCCAATGTGCGCCCTCAGCCAGCCTCACATGTGCCACCCGTGCCATTGTTTACCAGCCAGCCTCCGCGCTAACATCCAAGCATACACTCGGAATATTTCGTATTATTACAGTGTTTTCGGTGCTGTTTTTGGAAAATAAGTGACCATGGGCCCCAAGAAAGCTTCTAGTGCCAACCGTACACCAATAAGGGTAAGAATACCCATTGAAATGAAGAAAGAGATCATTGATAAGTATGAAAGTGGAGTGCGTATCACCGACCTAGTCAAGTTGTACAAGAAACCCCAATCAACCATCGCTACTATTGTGGGCACCAAAAAGACAATCAAGGAAGCTGTTCTTGCCAAAGGTTTAACTGTGTTTTCGAAACAAAGATCGCAAGTGATGGAAGATGTTGAGAGACTCTTATTGGTGTGGATAAATGAAAAACAGCTAGCAGGAGATAGCGTCTCTCAAGCGATCATATGTGAAAAGGCTAGGAAGTTGCATGACGATTTAATTAAAAAAATGCCTGCAACTAGTGATGATGTGAGTGAATTTAAGGCCAGCAAAGGTTGGTTTGAGAGATTTAAGAAGCATAGTGGCATCCATAGTGTGATAAGGCATGGTGAGGCTGCCAGTTCGGACCACAAAGCGGCTGAAAAATATGTGCAGGAATTCAAGGAGTACATAGAAACTGAAGGACTGAAACCTGAACAAGTGTTTAATTGTGATGAAACAGGCCTGTTCTGGAAGAAAATGCCAAGCAGGACCTACATTACTCAGGAGGAAAAGGCACTCCCAGGACATAAGCCTATGAAAGACAGGCTTACTCTTCTCATGTGTGCCAATGCTACTGGTGATTGCAAAGTGAAGCCTTTATTAGTGTATCACTCTGAAACTCCCAGAGCGTTCAGGCAAAAGAATGTCCTCAAGGATAATTTGTGTGTGCTGTGGAGGGCAAACAGTAAGGCATGGGTCACTAGGGAATTTTTCTATAACTGGTTACACCATGCATTTGCCCCCAATGTGAAAGATTACCTAACTGAAAAGAAATTAGACCTTAAGTGCCTCCTGGTGTTAGACAATGCCCCTGGTCATCCTACAGACATGGCAGAGCGACTTTATGGGGACATGAGCTTCATTAAGGTGAAGTTTTTGCCTCCTAATACCACTCCTCTCCTGCAGCCCATGGACCAGCAGGTTATTTCCAACTTCAAGAAACTGTACACAAAAGCTCTGTTTGAAAGGTGCTTTGTAATGACCTCAGAAACTCAACTGACTCTAAGAGAGTTTTGGAGAGATCACTTTAATATCCTCAATTGTGTAAACCTTATAGGTAAGGCTTGGGAGGAAGTGACTAAGAGGACCTTGAACTCTGCTTGGAAGAAACTGTGGCCAGATTGTGTAGACAAAAGGGATTTTGAAGGGTTTGAGGCTAACCCTGAGAATCCTGTGCCAGTTGAGGAATCCATTGTGGCATTGGGAAAGTCCTTGGGGTTGGAGGTTAGTGGGGAGGATGTGGAAGAGTTGGTGGAGGAGGACAATGAAGAACTAACCACTGATGAGCTGATAGATCAACTTCAAGAGCAAGAGGCCAGACCTGGGGAAACTGGTTCAGAGGAGGGGAGAGAGAAATTGAAGAAGTTGCCTACTACAAAGATAAAGGAAATCTGTGCAAAGTGGCTTGAAGTGCAAACCTTTTTTGATGAAAATCACCCTCACACAGCTATTGCAAGCCGTGTTGGCAACCTGTACACTGACAATGTTGTGAAACACTTTAGGGAAGTGATAAAGGAACGAGAGGTACAGGCCACTATGGACAGATATCTTGTGCGAAAGAAGTCCAGTGACTCTGAAGCTGGCCCTAGTGGCATTAAAAGAAGAAGGGAAGTAACCCCAGAAAAGGACTTACTACCTCAAGTCCTAATGGAAGGGGATTCCCCTTCTAAACAGTAAGAAGATAATGCTCTCCCCTCCTCCCATCCCATCAATCATCACCAGATCTTCAATAAAAGTAAGTGTCATGTAAGTGTGCATGCCTTTTTCAGTTTGTGTGTATTAAAATTAATATTTCATGTGGTAAAAAAATTTTTTTTTTTCATACTTTTGGGTGTCTTGCACGGATTAATTTTATTTCCATTATTTCTTATGGGGAAAATTCATTCACATAACGATTATTTCGCATAACAATTACCCCTCTTGCACGGATTAAAATCGTTAACCGGGGGTCCACTGTATATATATATATCTCACTCTCTCTCTCTCTCTCTCTCTCTCTCTCAGGTACACATAAGTAATCATACATAGTGTAAATTACCTAGGATAACCCCAAAAATCCAGACAAAGTGCTATACAGTGGATCTGTGCTCCAGTGCCCTAAATTAATAATAATAATAATAATTACGTATAATAATACGTATGTACTACTACTAATAATATTATTAACTCTTTGACTGCTGCAGGCACCTTTCTGAAACTGTCATTCTGTTGCAAATTATTCGGAAAAAAAAATTATTTTTTCTTATGAAAATGTTAGGATTATTTTTCCGAGTGTTTTAAGCCTAAATTTTTTTTTTTGCCATGAGTACTTACCGAGATATAGAGCCGCAAAGTTTGCAGAAAGTGAGGTGCGTACGGCAACAGCGGCGACTGCCGCCCACCCAGTATTGTTTTATTTACTCTAATTCAAAAGTTTCTTGTATATTCCAATATTTTTCTTTTCCAAGTAACTTATGTGGCCTGTGAGATCAATGTAAGGTGCAGTGTTCAAATATACACTCATTGTTTACAACACAATAACTGAACAAACTTTATCACTTAGTTTGTGTATACAATTTGTTTACACAAATACAAAACGTTGTTTATTGCTATTGTTCCATAATATATATACATATGTACAGTCACTAAACACGTTCCTAGAACTGCTGCAGCTTGTGCAACTCTTTGAAACATGGGTATATGCAGAGTGGCACTTGACACTCCTCACACATAAAACGAGTGTCTCTGCGTGTTTGTGGGCGTTTTGTGGTATGTGTACATACATAACACCTCTTCTGAGCATTTTTCTTGGCAGTAGTAAGAGGCAGTTGCATGGGGTAGTGATCAACAGGCCTGAAACGAGATGGCGTGTGTTGGTAATTTCGTGGGCGCTGATCTATTGCAGGTGTTGCTCCTTGGTACTTTGCGATTATTTGTCTGATTACTGACAAACAAAATTCACCATATTTTGGTGTTTTGTTGGTCTTCAACTTGTATATGCTATAAGCATTTAGCATGGAGATATCAACCAGATGGAAAAAAAGTTTTATATACCACTTATAACTCTTGCATACACAATCTGCAAACCCAATCTGCATGTCACATTTGTCCACTAAGCGCATATTGAGGTTGTAGTCCATGACAGCTGCAGGCTTTAGAATGGGTTCATTGGTCTCTCTGTTGTGCCATTTCGTTTGTGTGAACTGATGTCAACAATGTGACATCACGTTTGTCATGCCACCGAAATGCCATGATGTCATTGGCAGCAAAGGCTTGCACCTCACCTCTGCGAGTGCCAGCGTTGAACCTTGGCATATGTTTACGATTACGACGCACTGTGCCACACACGTCTGTCAAGTTCACTCGCAAGAAATCACTGAGTAAGGGGCTTGTGTACCAGTTATCAATAAATAACATATGCCCCTTACCAAGATATGGTTCCATCATTGTTCTAACCACATCACCAGAGATACCCAATAACTTCATGGTATCTCTCAAAGTATTACTACCAGTGTACACAATGATATCCAAAACAAGACCACTTCTGCAATCACACAGTACAAATAACTTTATACCAAAGGGTTTCCTCTTGCTTGGTATATACTGCTTGAATGAGAGTCTTCCTTTGAATAAAATCAAGGACTCGTCAATAACAAGTTTCCTGAAGGGATAAAAATACATGCAGCACTTTTGTTTCACGTACATAAACACATTTCTGATCTTATATAACCTGTCGGTTCTGTCAGGCCTGGTTTTTTCTGAAAAGTGTAACATACATAACAGTATCAGGAAACGATTGACACCTATGTCACTAAAACCTGGAGTTGAAATCAGGCGTTCTGTTGCCCAGTATGTGGTGACAGTGTGCTTATACACATGTGGCATAAGCATTATTGTGGCAAAAAACAGGTACATCTCTGCCACAGTTGTCTCCTTCCACTGGTGAAGCTGTGATTTTGGTGAAAGAATTGTATTTGCCATGGTGTATTCATAGTATGTGTTGGTTTCCCTGACAATGATGTCCATCAGGGGTTCATCGAAGAATAACTCAAAGCATTCCAGCTCACTAGCATTGTTCCCAAGTGGACATGATGGCTTTTTTCCACTTTGCATTTCATCAAAGTCATGGGGACTGGGAACAAACTCGTCACCTTCCTGCCAATCCCAGATGCGGTCTGCTGGTGGGTTCTGGATATTGTACCGTGGTTGTGGTTGTGCAGGTTGTGGGAGTGTTGTGGGTCGAGTGAGGCTGGTCGTTGTGCAGAGTCAGCAGCATGGGTAGTAGCATGGCCCGCTGATGGTGCCACATGGGCCGTGCCACCATCACTATCACCACCACTGCCTGCTCCCTCACTCACATCATTCATACCCATCGTTACAATATCGTCATCTTCACTATCAGGTCGTGGTGTAGGGCCACGGGATGTGCTCCCAGAGTTTCTCCTTCCCCTTGGAACAACATATGAAACACTACCAGACCGCATGCGATGTCGTACATACTGCCGCTTCACTGGGGAATATTCACCCTCACTGTCACTAGAACTGCTTTCAATGACCTTGAAATCACTATCACTATCACATTCACTGCTATCATCTGGGTGTTGTACACGACCAAATAGTTTCCTCTTTCGTCCTGGTACAGGCGAACGTGAACGTGAACAAGCCGGCCCAGCACCAGAGGTGGAAGGTTGTGGGTCATCTGGGTTTTCATCACTTTTTACGTTATCCTGGGCACTTTTTCCGGTAACACTCGCTTCAAAACCCTGGAATTCACTGTCACTGACATTTTCATCGCTGTTAGAGCTATCACTTGGGAACAAAAGACCTCCAATCCGCCGAGGAGTGAGGAACTTCTTACCGAGAGGCATGGTGGAAATGGACTAACAAGATGGCGTTCCCACAATGCACCGCTGGGTCCCAGATTTTTTTCACAGGGTGCACAGCGACCACTGAGACCCATTCTCTCTCATGTAGGCCTACCAGGCCTTTCCCGCTTGATTTGAAGCCGCTAGAATTTGTGCGTATAAATACGTCAGAAACATTGGCTCGTAAGACGTATTTATACTTTGTAAACGGTCAAAGGGTTAAGAGACAGAAAAAAGACACCAGCAATCCTACCATCATGTAAAACAATTACAGGATTCCGTTTTACACTCACTTGGTAGGACGGTAGTACCTCCCTGGGCGGTTGCTGTCTACCAACCTACTACCTACTATTATGATTATTAATTTAGGGAACTGGAGCACAGATCCAATTCCCTAGATCAAGAGCCCATCACCGCATACATACTAATAATAATAATAATTATTATTATAATAATAATAATACAATATAATAATCATAATACAATATAATAATAATGATAATAACAGTTAGGAGAAACTTCAAAAGGCTGCCAGTAGTTGGCACCACCACCAGCAAAACATTGGTAACCACTACTAGTACACTTTTCACCTGTCTAAACTTAGTTGTCTATAAGTACACGTATTGGGTTAAGTCTGCCAGAAATGCCTGGGCATGATGGTGGCTTTCTTTGCTCCAATTATATTATGATATGTAAACACACATTGTAACCGTTGCAAAGGAATAAACATTTTATTTATTTATTTAAGAAACCTCCTTTGAGGGGGAAGTTCACTTCCTGAAATTTCCTTCGTATCCAGAAGCAAAAAATCGACCAAACGACAGTTCGTATCCTGAAAAACTTGCATGGTGGGGCATTCGCAAGCCGAGGTTCCACTGTACATTCATGCATATCTGTATATGTTTCAAGCTCATTATGCCAGTCGACGTTATTCATAGCTGTTATGAAGTTATTAACAGCTGTCTCATTATGTAGTCTGAAGGTAACTTGAGTAGTGTCTTGGGGCAGTTTACCTAGTTTGGTTATGAGAAAGGTAGGGTAGTGGTCTGTGGTGGTGTCTGTGATTATGCCTGATTTTAAAGGGGATATTGTGTTAGTCCAAATGTGGTCTAATAAGGATTTACTTGTCTCGGAGATTCTTGTACGTTTTGTTATTGTTAGTAGCAACAGGCAGTTGCTCATAGTGTTTGTGAATTTGGTTACTTGTGGGTCCTGGTCATGTAGTAGATTTATGTTGAAATCTCCTGTGAGCAGCAAGTGGTCTTTGTTCATATTTGCATCAGTTTTCATGTTTCCTAATTTTTCACTGAAATTGTAAATGTTTGACTGTGGTACTCTGTAGATGTTTATCACTGTGAGGGGTTTTTGCAGGTCTTTTGATTTAAATTTAGCTTTAATATATTCTCCATGTTCATCCCTTGTGCAAGACTTATTGGTACATTCAAGTTGATCTGAGTAGTATATAGCTGTTCCACCCCCTTGTTGTTCTGTCGTATAGTTGTGTATGGCTGTGTTTACCTGGAGTTTACCTGGAGAGAGTTCCGGGGGTCAATGCCCCCACAGCCCAGTCTGTGACCAGGCCTCATGGTGAATCAGGGCCTGATCAACCAGACTGTTACTGCTGGCCACATGCAATCCAACGTACGAACCACAGCCCAGCTGGTTAGGTACCAACTTTAGGTGCTTGTCCGGTGCAGCCAGGAATGGCATAAGCATCTGTAGTACCAGGCTTTAGATAGGTTTCTGTGAGTGTGATGATTGACATACCAGTATGCTGGGAATTGAGTAAAGCTGTGAGGTCATCGTAATGTTTGCTCAAAGATCTGACATTGTAATTAAAGATAGTTATGTTATTGTTGGCTCTAAGTAATGTCTTTGCTTGGTCTGCTCTAGCATAATTATAGTTGCTGTTCGATTCGTGTAAGTCATTTATTAAAAGGTTGATATCAGGATCAATGTTTGTAATCATAAGGTTGAGAGTGACTCCTCAACTAGACTTTTGAATAAAGTATTATGTTAAACTTAATAATTATGATACTAAACTAATTTATCTTACTAACTAATGGATTGTTACAAGTAGTTTAAAAAACAGAGATACAGTTTACTCTTAATATTGTACAGATTTGATGATTTTATATGCAACGGTTTTAGTTTGAGTTTGACAACAGTTGTAGATTTAGAATAGAAGTTTACTGAACACAAAACTGTTTAGTACTGGAAGTAATAATTAAATTAAAAGTCTGCAGATAATGGTAGTTATAAAAAAAAAAAGAGAAAACAAAAATAATAGTTTATAATAGTACATAGACTAAAATAAGTAATTATAAAATACAGGGATTATGCTAACTGTTATTATGGCACAAGTTTGACAATGTAATATTGCACTGGTTATCACACCTGGTGGTTCACACTTACACTCACTCACCCATTTGACCATAAACAGAAATATCAATATCAATCTTAAAATAATGAATCCTAACTAGTCATAAGTTGGCCTGTGATACTCCAATACTGAAACTATGTACTGTGCCAAAACAAAAGCATTCACATTGTTAAACTCACAAACTAGTATTTAGTCACTTAGCCATAATACCAACTTACCTCATAATTTGTAATATTTTAAAGTTAAGAATTAATCTAAGTCTGCCCGAAATGCCTAGCCATGCTAGGTGTTCTAGTGGTACACTCTGTAATTAGTATTTTACTACATGTAAACCACACAATAACCAAATTCTGTAAACTCAGCATTGTAATCCTTATAGAGAATAAACTTCTATAATAGTTTATAATAGTAAGCAAGTAATGGTAAATTAAAAATAAATAGAAATAGAATATAGTGATTAATTGTACTTAAGAAAAATGGATTGATAGTATGGTATTGAACAAAATTTAAGCAAGTAATATTAATTAAAAAATAAAAAAAAATAAAAAATTCTATTATAAGTACAGTGGACCCTCAACCAATGATGGCATTGACTAACGATAAAATTGGGCAACGATGCATTTTTGTGTAAAAATATTGGCTTGACCAATGATGAAAAACTTGGGTAAGGACATTCGTCCTGAACACGTCCGCCTGTCCGTCCAGCCTGAGCACACCTCAGCTGCCCTGCCTTCTGCTAGTGTGCCATTGTTTACAAGCCACTGCAGACAGTTCCACGTGTACAAGCGATACATTTTGTATTATTCCACTGTTTTTAGTGCTTGTAAGTGGTAAACAAGCCACCATGGGCCCCAAGAAAGCTTCTAGTGCCAACCCTGGGGTAAAAAGGGTGAGAATTAATATGGAATTGAAGAAAGAGATAATCACAAAGTATGAAAGTGGAATGTGTGTGCCTCCGAGCTGGCCAGGTTGTATAACAAACCCCAATCAGCCATCGCTACTATCTTGGTCAACAGAAAAGCAATCAAGGAAGCTGTTGTTGTCAAAGGGGCAAGTTGTTTTCAAAGCAGAGATCGCAAATACTCGAAGATGTGCAGAGACTGTTGTTGGTGTGGATAAACGAAAAACAAATATCAGGGGATAGTGTTTCTCAGTCAATATGTGAAAAGGCAAGGCAGTTACATGACGATTTAATTAAAAAAATGCCTGCAACTAGTGCTGATAGTGAATTTAAGGCCAGCAGAGGTTGGTTTGAGAGATTTAAGAATCATAGTGGCATACACGTGTGATAAGGCATGGTGAAGCTGCCAGTTGTGACCAAAAAGCGGCTGAGAAATATGTGCAGGAATTCAAGGAGTACATAGACACTGAAAAATTAAAATCCCAACGAGTGTTTGTGACGAAACAGGCGTTTGTGATGAAACAGGCGTGTTTTGGAAGAAAATGCCAAACAGGACCTACATTACACAGGAGGAAAAAACACTCCCAGGACACAAGCCTATGAAAGGCAGGCTAACTCTTATATTTTGTAGTAATGCTAGTGGGGATTGCAAAGTGAAGCCTCTACTCGTGTATCACTCGGAAAATCCCAGTGTTCAAGAAAACCAGTGTTGTCAAGGCTAATTTGTGTGTGATGTGGAGGGCGAACAGTAAGGCATGGGTCACTAGGGACATTTTCTATGATTGGTTCTACCATGTGTTTGGCCCCACTGTGAAAAATTACCTCCTGGAAAATAAATTTTGACCAAGTTCCTCCTGGTATTAGGCAATGCTCCTGCTCATCCTTCAGACTTGCCAGAGCGAATTGTGGGGAAGCTGAGCTTCATAAAAGTGATATTTTTGCCTCCTAATATCATTCCTCTCCTCCAGCCCATGGACCAGCAGGTCATTTCAAATTTCAAAAAAACTGTACACCAAAACAGTGTTTCAGAAGTGCTTTGAAGTGACCTCAGACACTGAATTGGCCCTAAGAGAGTTTTGGAAAGGTCACTTTAGTATCTTCAGTTGCATAAATGTTATAGGTAAGGCTTGGGAGGGAGTGACTAACAGGACCTTGAACTCTGCTTGGAGGAAATTGTGGCCAGAATGTGTACAAGAGAGGAATTTTGAAGGGTTTGGGGCTGACCCTAAGGAGCCTATGCCAGTTGTGGAATCTATTGTGTCATTGGGGAAGTCCATGGGGTTGGAGGTCATTGGGGAAGTCCATGGGGTTGGAGGTCATTGGGGAGGATGTGAAAGAGTTAGTGGAGGACGATGATGAAGAACTAACCACTGATGAGCTGCGAGAGCATCTGCAACAGCAAGAAACCACAACAGAAGAAATTGCTTCAGAGGAGAGGAGAGAGAGAAATGGAGGAAGTTAGTTGCCTTCTTCAATGATTAAGGACATTTGTGCAAAGTGGGTTGAAGTGCAAACTTTTATGGAAGAACATCACCCTGAAGTAGCTATTGCAAGCCATGCTGGTGACTTTTACAATGACAGTGTTGTGGCCCATTTTAGGAAAATCTTAAAGGAACGCAAGGTACAGAGCTCTATGGACAGATTTTTGGTGCGACAGAGGTCCAGTGACTGTCAAGTTGTTCCCAGTGGCTAACACCAGAGTCGCCATCGCTTCCAGCGCTTCAATAAAGTATCTAACAAGGACAAAATCAAAGCACCACGAACCAGTCAACGCAGGGGTTTACACTGTACCCTGTGGAGTCTGCGACAAGATTTGTGTAGGTGAAATGGCAAGAAACCTCAACACCCGCCTCATTGAACACATTTATGCATGTAGGAACGATAACTTGAATAACGCCTGTGTACAACACAATTCCACCAGTCATCTCATGAAATTCTGGGACGCCCAATTAGTGATCAAAGAAAATAATTTCCACAGACGCAAGTGCCTTGAATCAGCACTGATCGCTGTTTCTAATACAATTAAACAAAACAAAGGCAGCTTCACCATCTCTGAAGTCTTAGCAAGAATCCTCCTGAAAACAGTAAACCCTGCCATCACATAGTCTCTCCTGCTAATGCTACCCAAGCACATTACAAAGAATGAACATAAAAACAGGCCTTCTCTATCCAGCCTCCAATAGAAATATTTGCCTAACCTATTTTTATGTTACCCAAGTAATAGCTTTTATATCCTTTTACTCATGTACAAGTTAATTGTTCTACCATATTGTATTACTACTACTACTACTAGCATTGCACTTCACTCTGAGCCTATATGTACCCTCTGTGTCCGTGTACTGTTTGTAACGGCTTGACAAAGCTCCTGGAGAGTGAAACGTTGCCTCAGTAATATGTCGCATTAGTTGCACTTGTGTCCTTTTACTTTACACCAGCAGTGTTGGTCTGCTGCTGTAACTACACCAGCAGTGTTGATCTGCTGCGGTAACTACATTAGTGTTGGTCTGCTGCCATAACTACACTGGCAGTGTTGGTCTGCTGCTGTAACTACACCTACAGTGCAGCTTTGCTATTGTGACTGCACCTGCAGCACAGCTCTGCTGCTGTGACTGCACCTGCAGTGCAGCTCTGTTGCTGTGACTGCACATGCAGTGCAGCTCTGCTGTTGTGACTGGACCTGCAGTGCAGCTCTGCTGCTGTGACTGCACCTGCAGTGGAGCTCTGCTGCTGTGACTGCACTTGCAGTGCAGCTCTGTTGCAGTGACTGCACCTGCAGCACAGCTCTGTTGCTGTGACTGCACCTGCAGTGCAGCTCTGTTGCTGTGACTACACCTGCAATTCAGCTCTGATGCTGTGACTACATCTGCAGCACAACTCTGATGCTGTGACTACAGCTGGAGCACAGGTCCGATGCTGTGACTACAGCTGGAGCACAGGTCTGATGCTGTGACTACAGCTGGAGCACAGGTCTGATGCTGTGACTACAGCTGGAGCACAGGTCTGATGCTGTGACTACAGCTGGAGCACAGGTCCAATGCTGTGACTACAGCTGGAGCACAGGTCCAATGCTGTGGCTACAGCTGGAGCACAGGTCCAATGCTGTGGCTACAGCTGGAGCACAGGTCCGATGCTGTGACTACAGCTGGAGCACAGGTCCGATGCTGTGACTACAGCTGGAGCACTGGTCCGATGCTGTGACTACAGCTGGAGCACTGGTCCGATGCTGTGACTACAGCTGGAGCACTGGTCCGATGCTGTGACTACAGCTGGAGCACTGGTCCGATGCTGTGACTACAGCTGGAGCACTGGTCCGATGCTGTGACTACAGCTGGGGCACTGGTCCGATGCTGTGACTACAGCTGGTGCACTGGTCCGATGCTGTGACTACAGCTGGAGCACTGGTCCGATGCTGTGACTACAGCTGGAGCACTGGTCCGATGCTGTGACTACAGCTGGAGCACAGGTCCGATGCTGTGACTGCAGCTTGGAGCACAGGTCCGATGCTGTGACTGCAGCTTGGAGCACAGGTCCGATGCTGTGACTGCAGCTTGGAGCACAGGTCCGATGCTGTGACTGCAGCTTGGAGCACAGGTCCGGGGCTGTGACTGCAGCTTGGAGCACAGGTCCGGGGCTGTGACTGCAGCTTGGAGCACAGGTCCGGGGCTGTGACTGCGGCTTGGAGCACAGGTCCGGGGCTGTGACTGCGGCTTGGAGCACAGGTCCGGGGCTGTGACTGCGGCTTGGAGCACAGGTCCGGGGCTGTGACTGCGGCTTGGAGCACAGGTCCGGGGCTGTGACTGCGGCTTGGAGCACAGGTCCGGGGCTGTGACTGCGGCTTGGAGCACAGGTCCGGGGCTGTGACTGCGGCTTGGAGCACAGGTCCGGGGCTGTGACTGCGGCTTGGAGCACAGGTCCGGGGCTGTGACTGCGGCTTGGAGCACAGGTCCGGGGCTGTGACTGCGGCTTGGAGCACAGGTCCGGGGCTGTGACTGCGGCTTGGAGCACAGGTCCGGGGCTGTGACTGCGGCTTGGAGCACAGGTCCGGGGCTGTGACTGCGGCTTGGAGCACAGGTCCGGGGCTGTGACTGCGGCTTGGAGCACAGGTCCGGGGCTGTGACTGCGGCTTGGAGCACAGGTCCGGGGCTGTGACTGCGGCTTGGAGCACAGGTCCGGGGCTGTGACTGCGGCTTGGAGCACAGGTCCGGGGCTGTGACTGCGGCTTGGAGCACAGGTCCGGGGCTGTGACTGCGGCTTGGAGCACAGGTCCGGGGCTGTGACTGCGGCTTGGAGCACAGGTCCGGGGCTGTGACTGCGGCTTGGAGCACAGGTCCGGGGCTGTGACTGCGGCTTGGAGCACAGGTCCGGGGCTGTGACTGCGGCTTGTAACACAGGTCCGGGGCTGTGACTGCGGCTTGGAGCACAGGTCCGGGGCTGTGACTGCGGCTTGGAGCACAGGTCCGGGGCTGTGACTGCGGCTTGGAGCACAGGTCCGGGGCTGTGACTGCGGCTTGGAGCACAGGTCCGGGGCTGTGACTGCGGCTTGGAGCACAGGTCCGGGGCTGTGACTGCGGCTTGGAGCACAGGTCCGGGGCTGTGACTGCGGCTTGGGGCACAGGTCCGGGGCTGTGACTGCAGCTTGGGGCACAGGTCCGGGGCTGTGACTGCAGGTTGGTTATTACAAGGAGGTAACTACGTCACTAAGTTCATCAGTTTGTGTCATCAGTTTAAGAAGAAACATCAACTACGTCAATGTGTAACACCTTTGATACCGTTCTTTTCTTTAGATGAACATTGCGTTTATTGCAACTTTATGTTGAAATGTTGCAATATACATTTGCAGACCTCGACCACCTCCAGCCCTAACATGAAGTGTGGTCGTTCATCGTTCAGTGGATCAGTGGGTAGACCAGCCTGGGTGGAGAAAGAACTAGCTACCAGAATTAAGGTGAGACATCACTCACATCATCTATGCTTACACCATCAGCACCCACACCATCAACACCCACACCAACACCCACACCATCAATGCCCACTGTACAGTGTGCGTGTTATGCTATATTAAGGTGTTTTAAAAGCTGGTCTTAGCAGAGTACACTACCATGAGGTGAATTGTTGCATCTATGGTATTGAGAGTTGAGACGAAGACAACTAATGTTATGTCCACTAAGGACTTAACAATGGAAGGTTGAAGTGCCTAATGGAAGGAGCACTATATTAACAATGTATCATGACTTGCACGTTGTTATTATCATGGGATCGTGGATAAATATTATTTTACAAAACAGTTGGTTTTCATGGTTACAAGATACAGTTGGGCCCCACTTATATGACAGGTCAGGTTCCAGGCTACCTCTGTAAAGAGGAATGCCACTTTTCCCACTTTTAAATGCATATAAATGCCAGATAAGTTTACACTAACATATATGAAGTAAACAGTAGAAATAGGCATTAAAAAACAATAAGTAAAATACATACACAGTACATTATTAATGTTGGGTGAGAGGTGAGTATTTTAGAAAGTCAGGTGTGGTAGCTCCCACACCTACACCAAATATAACACTTCAATTTAAAGCGCCCCAGAGCAATTATTATTACCATCGACATACCTTATTCACTGAGTTTAATCATTTCTAACAACTAAACTTAGATGCCATTGTAAACGAGAGAGACGCCGAGAATGTAAACAGATGAATGCGTATTAATACTTGTACACTTATGGTTCATACACGTTCATTCCCACATATGTTTGTGAAACGTTTACCACAATACAAACACCTTACATTGTGTACAAGTTGTCTTCACGTTGGTACAGTAGAATAACAGCAACATTGCCATTCTTATGCAGCACACCATTTTTAGAGGGAATGACCCTGTGAGTGAAGGCATACGGAAAGAATAATTCTCTTCAGTTACCCCCAGTAATACTATAGTGTACACATTTTCTCTGGTGTTGAAATAGAGAAAATGTAATTTTTGCTGTTACCCATAACAAACAGCCTGGTAACCACATCTCATATTTGTCATATTAATTCTGCTGTAGGTGTATGTAACATGTTTGTATGTTATGTAGCATGTTTCTTGTATGATTTTGAAAAAAATATCACGGATTAATGAAAGTGTCTATATTAACGTAATATACAACATCTAAAGCATCCATAGCGATTATTATTAATATGGCGTCTTCAAGACTAGTGAGACACTCTTAGTGATTTTAATATGTACAGTTACGCCAGCACAGTGTGTAAGTTTACTTAGGTACAGGTACACATTAGTATAATTATCAGAGTATATATAAAATTTACTAACTTTAAAATACTTGAAATTTTGGAAAGTTTCCAGACATAATGGAGGTAACAGAGGATATAAACAAACATTGGTGCGCGGTGACCGTATTAGCAAGTCAGGTAGGGGGGGGAGGAGCTGTATAATGAGTTTTGGGCATAATTTGAAATGTCTGTATTAGCGAAGCGCTGTAAAGCGGGGCCGTACTGTACTCTTCAACTTACATTGCACTGAAAACCTGGTAATAGTTACAGTAAAGCTGCTGAAGTACAGTCATGAACTTTGTTATACTCTTTCTCCCAATATAAGAACTTGGTTGTAACTTGGAGTACAACTTATTTATTAGTTGGAATGTTAACAGGGCATCTGAATTATTGTGTAGTGGGTGTTTTAGCAAGGAGTTGCCGTCATTGTTTTATGTTGTAACTCACAACATCTTGTATCCTGCAGCAACAACACAAAAATGTGTAATTTAAATGTGTGTACAATTACATACTTCAAGAAACTATTTTATAAAGTTGACTTTTATGAGCTGAGTGGCAGGTGTGGCTGTCAGGTGCAGCAGGTGTGGCTGTCAGGTGCAGCAGGTGTGGCTGTCAGGTGCAGCAGGTGTGGCTGTCAGGTGCAGCAGGTGTGGCTGTCAGGTGCAGCAGGTGTGGCTGTCAGGTACAGCAGGTGTGGCTGTCAGGTGCAGCAGGTGTGGCTGCTGGTGGTAGATGTGGCTGGTGTTGTCAGGTGATTATGCTGGTGGTAGGTGTGGCTGGTGTGTGTGCTGATGGTTGGTGTGGCTGTTGGTGGCTGGTGTTGTCAGGAGTGGCTGCTGGTGGTAGGTGTGGCTGGTGCTGTCAGGTGTGGCTGCTAGTGGCAGGTGTGTCCTGGTGGCTGGTATGTCTGCTGGTGGCTGTTGTGGCTGCTGGTGGCAGGTGTGGCTGTCCAGTGTGTGTGTCAGGTGCAGCAAGTGTGGCTGTCAGTTGCAGCAAATGTGGCAGGTGTGGCTGGTGCTGTCAGGTGTGTCTGCTGGTGTGTGTGCTGGTGGCTGGTGTGTGCGCTGGTGGTTGGTGTGTGTGTGTGCTGGTGGTTGGTGTGTGTGTGTGCTGGTGGCTGGTGTGTGTGTGCGCTGGTGTGTGTGTGCTGGTGGTTGGTGTGGCTGCTGGTGTGTGTGCTGATGGTTGGTGCAGCTGTTGGTGGCAGGTGTGGCTGGTGTTGTCAGGAGTGGGTGCTGGTGGTAGGTGTAGCTGGTGTTGTCAGGTGCAGCTGGTGTTGTCAGGTGCTTATGCTGGTGGAAGGTGTGGCTGGTGCTGTCAGGTGTGGCTGCTAGTGGCAGGTGTGTGTCCTGGTGGCTGTTGTGGCTGCTGGTGGCAGGTGTGGCTGCTGGTGGCAGGTGTGGCTGTCAGGTGCAGCAGGTGTGGCTGTCAGGTGCAGCAAGTGTGGCTGTCAGGTGCAGCAAGTGTGGCTGCTGGTGGCAGGTGTGGCTGGTGCTGTCAGGTGTGTGTGCTGGTGGCTGGTGTGTGTGCTGGTGGCTGGTGTGTGTGCTGGTGGCTGGTGTGGCTGCTGGTGGCTGGTGTGTGTGCTGGTGGTTGGTGTGGGTGGTGTGTGTGTGTGCTGGTGGGTGGTGTGTGTGTGTGCTGGTGGGTGGTGTGTGTGTGTGCTGGTGGGTGGTGTGTGTGCGTGCTGGTGGCTGGTGTGTGTGCTGGTGGTTGGTGTGGGTGGTGTGTGTGTGTGCTGGTGGGTGGTGTGTGTGTGTGCTGGTGGGTGGTGTGTGTGTGTGCTGGTGGGTGGTGTGTGTGCGTGCTGGTGGGTGGTGTGTGTGCGTGCTGGTGGGTGGTGTGTGTGCGTGCTGGTGGGTGGTGTGTGTGTGTGTGTGTGTGTGTGTGTGCGCACGCTGGTGTGTGTTTGCTGGTGGCTGGTGTGTGTGTGCTGGTGGCTGGTGTGGCTGCTGGTGTGTGTGCTGGTGGCTGGTGTGGCTGCTGGTGGCTGGTGTGTGTGCTGGTGGCTGGTGTGTGCACTGGTGGCTCCAGGTGGCTGGTGTGTGCGCTGGTGGCTGGTGTGTGTGTGCTGGTGGCTGGTGTGTGTGTGCTGGTGGCTGGTGTGTGTGTGCTGGTGGCTGGTGTGTGTGTGCTGGTGGCTGGTGTGTGTGTGCTGGTGGCTGGTGTGTGTGTGCTGGTGGCTGGTGTGTGCGCGCTGGTGGCTGGTGTGTGCGCGCTGGTGTGTGCGCGCTGGTGGCTGGTGTGTGCGCGCTGGTGGCTGGTGTGTGCGCGCTGGTGGCTGGTGTGTGCGCGCTGGTGGCTGGTGTGTGTGCGCTGGTGGCTGGTGTGTGTGCGCTGGTGGCTGGTGTGTGCGCTGGTGGCTGGTGTGTGCGCTGGTGGCTGGTGTGTGCGCTGGTGGCTGGTGTGTGTGCTGGTGGCTGGTGTGTGTGTGCTGGTGGCTGGTGTGTGTGTGCTGGTGGCTGGTGTGGCTGCTGGTGTGTGTGCTGGTGGCTGGTGTGTGTGCTGGTGGCTGGTGTGGCTGTTGGTGGCTGGTGTGTGGGGCTGGTGTGTATGCTGGAGGCTGGTGTGTGTGCTGGAGGCTGGTGTGTGTGCTGGAGGCTGGTGTGTGTGCTGGTGGTTGGTGTGTGTGCTGGTGGTTGGTGTGTGTGCTGGTGGTTGGTGTGTGTGCTGGTGGTTGGTGTGTGTGCTGATGGTTGGTGTGTGTGCTGGTGGCTGGTGTGTGTGCTGGTGGCTGGTGTGTGTGCTGGTGGCTGGTGTGTGTGCAGGTGGCTGGTGTGGCTGGTGTGTGTGCTGGTGGCTGATGTGGCTGCTGGTGGCAGGTGTGGCTGCTGGTGGTAGGTGTGGCTGGTGTTAGGTGCTTATGCTGGTGGCAGGTGTGGCTGGTGTTAGGTGCTTATGCTAGTGGCAGGTGTGTGTCCTGGTGGCTGGTGTTGTCAGGTGCTTATGCTGGTGGCAGGTGTGTGTGCTGGTGGCTGGTGTGGCAGCTGGTGTGTCTGCTGGTGTGGCAGCTGGTGTGGCAGCTGGTGTCTGCTGGTGGCTGGTGTATCTGCTGATGGCTGATGTGGCTTCTGGTGACAGGTGTGGCTTGTGCTGTCAGGTGCTTATGCTGGTGGCAGGTGTGGCTGGTGCTGTCAGGTGCTTATGCTGGTGGCAGGTGTGGCTGGTGCTGTCAGGTGTGGCTGCTAGTGGCAGGTGTGGCTGCTGGTGGCAGGTGTGTGTGCTGCTGGTAGGTGTCTGCTGGTGGCTGCTGTCAGGTGCGGCTGCTAGTGGCAGGTGTGGCTGCTGGTGGCAGGTGTGTGTGCTGGTGGTAGGTGTCTGCTGGTGTGACTGCTGGTGGCTGGTGTGGCTGGTGTGTCTGTTGGTGGTTGGTGTCTGCTGGTGGCTGGTGTGGCTACTGGTGGCTGGTGTGGCTACTGGTGGCTGGTGTGTCTGCTGGTGGCTGGTGTGTCTGCTGGTGGCAGATGTATCTGTTTGTTGCTGGTGTGTCTGCTGGTTGCTGGCGTGTCTGCTGGTGGCAGGTGTGTCTGCTGGTGGCTTGTGTGGCTGGTGTGTCTGCTGGTGGCTGGTGTGGCTGGTGTGTCTGCTGGTGCCAGGCGTGTGGTGGCTGCTGTCAGGTGCGGCTGCTAGTGGCAGGTGTGGCTGCTGGTGGCAGGTGTGTGTGCTGGTGGTAGGTGTCTGCTGGTGTGGCTGCCAGTGGCTGGTGTGTCTGTTGGTGGTTGGTGTCTGCTGGTGGCTGGTGTGGCTACTGATGGCTGGTGTGTCTGCTGGTGGCTGGTTGCTGGTGTGTCTGCTGGTGGCTGGTTTGGCTACTGGTGGCTGGTGTGGCTACTGGTGGCAGATGTATCTGTTTGTTGCTGGTGTGTCTGCTGGTTGCTGGCGTGTCTGCTGGTGGCTGGTGTGTCTGCTGGTGGCTGGTGTGTCTGCTGGTGCCAGGCGTGTGTGTGCTGGTGGCAGGTGTATCTGCTGGTGGCTGGTGTGTCTGCTGGTGGCTGGTGTGTCTGCTGGTGGCTTGTGTGGCTGGTGTGGCAGCTGGTGGCTGGTGTGTCTGCTAGTGGCAGGTGTGGCTGCTGGTGGCAGGTGTGTGTGCTGGTGGCAGGTGTGGCTGCTGTGTCTGCTGGTGGCAGGTGTGGCTGCTGGTGGCAGGTGTGGCTGGTGTGTCTGCTGGTGGCAGGTGTGGCTGCTGGTAAGTGATACTAGTGTGCCTTAAAGAGGATGGTAACTCTTGTTGTGCTGGTCGTGTGCTTCAAGATTCATCTTAAATTTGAGTGGAAGATCAGACTGAATAATGTGACTGACATGTCTTATCTACTTATTCGTCAATAAAGAAAGACATGGAATGTCTAGGTAATTTTATTGCAACATATTGATAAATAACACTCATGCTAAACCTACTTGGAGGATGTTCTGAGGGTCAGCGCCCCTGTGGCGCAGCCCATGACTGGGCCTCATGATGGATCAGGGCCTGATCAACCAGGCTGTTACTGCTGGGCACGCACAAAGCATCATACAAACCACAGCCTGGCTGGCCAGGTACTAACTTTAGGTATCTGTATAGCTCCCTCCTGAAGATACCCTGGATAACCTAGGATAATCCCCTGTTATCTATCCTGGGAGGCAGTTGAACAGTCTTGGGGCCCCTAACATTTGTGTATTTTGTGTATTCATGGCACCCTTGCTTTTCATTGGGGGGATTCTGCACTACCTGCCGAGTCTTTTGCTCTTAAAGTGAGTGATTTGTGTATGCAGATTTGGGACTAGTCCCTCTACGATTTTCTAGTTTTAAATTGTGTATCTTCCTCGCCTGCATTCCAAGGAGTACAAGTCAAAGGACTTCAAACGTTCCCAGTAATTTAAGTGCTTTATTTTTCTTATACATGCAGTAAAAGTTCTCTGTATATTCTCCAAATCTGCAATTTCCCCTACTTTGAAAGTGGCAGTTAATGTACAATAATATTCCAGCCTGGAGAGAAGTGACTTAAAGGATGCTAAACCAATAATAATCTTCCTTATCATGAAGGTTCTCAATGCCCATCCTATCATTTTCCTAGATGTGATAATGACGTTGTGATTATTGCAAGTAAGATCCTCTGACATTATCACTCCCAAATCCTTCACATTACTCTTTTGATCATATTGTGTGGTTAGAATTTATTTTATATTCCGATCTTTCATTTATTTCCTCAAGTTTTCCATAACGGAGTATTAGAAATTTGTCCTTATTGAACTATATACAATTGTTTTCTGTGGCCCATTTGAAGACTTAATGTTAGGAACATAGGCTGTAGACCACTTTGTTATAGTGCTTCTCGTAACAAATTCATAGAACAGGATTATCTGGTCTAAGGGTGATCATACACAAGGTTCACTCACCAAGGATCATACACAAGGTTCACTCATCAAGGGTCATACACCAGGTTCACTCACCAAGGGTCATACACAAGGTTCACTCACCAAGGATCATACACAAGGTTCACTCACCAAGGATCATACACAAGGTTCACTCACCAAGGATCATACACAAGGTTCACTCACCAAGGGTCATACACAAGGTTCACTCACCAAGGATCATACACCAGGTTCACTCACCAAGGATCATACACAAGGTTCACTCACCAAGGATCATACACAAGGTTCACTCACCAAGGGTCATACACAAGGTTCACTCACCAAGGATCATACACAAGGTTAACTCACCAAGGGTCATACACAAGGTTCACTCACCAAGGATCATACACAAGGTTCACTCACCAAGGATCATACACAAGGTTCACTCACCAAGGATCATACACAGGGTTCACTCACCAAGGGTCATACACAAGGTTCACTCACCAAGGGTCATACACAAGGTTAACTCACCAAGGGTCATACACAGAGTTCACTCACCAAGGGTCATACACAGGGTTCACTCACCAAGGGTCATACACAAGGTTCACTCACCAAGGATCATACACAAGGTTCACTCACCAAGGATCATACACAAGGTTCACTCACCAAGGGTCATACACAAGGTTCACTCACCAAGGATCATACACAAGGTTCACTCACCAAGGATCATACACAAGGTTCACTCACCAAGGGTCATACACAGGGTTCACTCACCAAGGGTCATACACAGGGTTCACTCACCAAGGGTCATACACAAGGTTCACTCACCAAGGGTCATACACAAGGTTCACTCACCAAGGATCATACACAATGTTCACTCATCAAGGATCATACACAAGGTTCACTCACCAAGGATCATACACAGGGTTCACTCACCAAGGATCATACACAAGGTTCACTCACCAAGGATCATACACAGGGTTCACTCACCAAGGGTCATACAAAGGGTTCACTCAACAAGGATCATACACAAGGTTAACTCACCAAGGGTCATACACAAGGTTCACTCACCAAGGATCATACACAAGGTTCACTCACCAAGAGTCATACACAAGGTTCACTCACCAAGAGTCATACACAAGGTTCTCACCAAGAGTCATACACAAGGTTCTCACCAAGAGTCATACACAAGGTTCACTCACCAAGGATCATACACAAGGTTCACTCACCAAGGATCATACACAAGGTTCACTCACCAAGGATCATACACGAGGTTCACTCACCAAGGGTCATACACAAGGTTCACTCACCAAGGATCATACATGAGGTTCACTCACCAAGGATCATACATGAGGTTCACTCACCAAGGATCATACATGAGGTTCACTCACCAAGGATCATACACAAGGTTCACTCACCAAGGGTCATAAACAAGGTTCACTCACCAAGGGTCATACACAAGGTTCACTCACCAAGGGTCATACACAAGGTTCACTCACCAAGGGTCATACACAAGGTTCACTCACCAAGGATCATGCATGAGGTTCACTCACCAAGGATCATACATGAGGTTCACTTACCAAGGATCATACACAAGGTTCACTCACCAAGGGTCATACGCAGGGTTCACTCACCAAGGGTCATACACAAGGTTCACTCACCAAGGGTCATACACAAGGTTCACTCACCAAGGATCATACACCAGGTTCACTCACCAAGGGTCATACGCAGGGTTCACTCACCAAGGATCATACACGGGGTTCACTCGCCAAGGATCATACACAAGGTTCACTCACCAAGGGTCATACACAAGGTTCACTCACCAAGGGTCATACACAAGGTTCACTCACCAAGGGTCATACACCAGGTTCACTCACCAAGGGTCATACACCAGGTTCACTCACCAAGGGTCATACACAAGGTTCACTCACCAAGGGTCATACACAAGGTTCACTCACCAAGGGTCATACACCAGGTTCACTCACCAAGGGTCATACACAAGGTTCACTCACCAAGGGTCATACACAAGGTTCACTCACCAAGGGTCATACACAAGGTTCACTCACCAAGGGTCATACACAAGGTTCACTCATTGAAGAAAAGGAATGTTAGGTTTCTGCTTGTTTAACAGTATTAATAATCTTAGTTTCTGTTATGAATTAAATAATTCAATCTTTAAAACAGAACTTTTCATATCGTAAATACTATGAGCAAAACATATATCATTAACCTTATTATCACATCAAATATAATACGTTAAATATTTGCAACTGGCTTAAGACATAGCTTCTAGTCTCCTTCATGAGGGGTCAAAAGATATATATATGTACAGATACACATTTACAAGCCTAAATGCCACACTGATGCAAATAACAGAGCTCTTCCTCAAGGGCCATTCCTCATTAAACCCTTTTCTACATCAAAGTCTAAAAAAGGCATAACACTTAGACTCGATCACTTGTTGCTAATTTCTTCAAGAGTTTCTACACTGCCTTCTCAGACCGAGATATACCCTAGTAAAGGGCTTTCGAAATTACTGGTAACTTCTGGGGAAATGTAGCATGACTTAAAGCCAGATTCTCCACTAGATGCTTCCTCGACTATTGGAAGGTGAAAACTGAACAAGGTAAGGCTTTACCAGCCAACTTTAACTGTCTGAGTAGGGGTTGAGTAGCTCAAATTGTCTGCTGGTGCTTAACCATTCTGCACCAGCAGTTTAGAATATTTAAACATCCTACCTATGTACAAAGCTAAACATTTTATGACCAGATAATATTATACAGCAAAGCATCCTTATTTTAGCTACTAATAAGGATACAAATAATATATTAAGTGAAAAGTTGAAAATTATACATTAAACAACTGACCCTTTAAACCTAGAAGATGATTGATCACGTTGACCCTGATCTAAACCTCCATAATCTGACACCCAATCAAAACCTATTGGAAAGTAACTGCCTTTATTACACAGCATCACAAGCCAGCACTATTCTAAACAATGCTAAAAGCCTATCAGTACTTAACTACAACATCAGGTCCTTAAGCAAACACTATGATGACCTCCTGGCACTCCTTGAATCACTAAAGACACCCTTCTCCTGCATTATTCTTACTGAGACCTGGCTTAAGCAGGACACAATAGATATCTACCCTCTACCAGGATACACAGCAATTCACAACTGCAGACCAAACCAAGTTGGGGGTGGTATTGCAATCTATTACTCTAACCAATTATCTTGTATTAGCACCACTTGCTTTAGTGATGAATATGGGGAATACATTTTTGCTAATTTTACTGTAAAAAACCTTAAGACACCTATAACAATCGGTGCCATTTACCGGATACCTCACACAAACATCCCAAATTTCAGTGAGAAATTAAAGTCACTAATAACAAACAGACAAATGAATAAGCACCACCTTCTCTTAGCTGGAGACTTCAACATCAACCTTGGCTTACTAGATGATCAGCCTGTAACTGATTTCATCAACAATATGAACAACACACTTCTCATACCAACAATAACTAAACCAACCAGGCTCACTGAGACGAGTGCAACCATAATAGACCACATATGGACCAATATACTAGCCCCCCTTAAATCAGGGATAATCACAGATAGCACTACAGACCACTACCCTACCTTCCTCCTGACAAACATTAATAAACCACCACTTGAATACAACAAAGTCTCATTTAGACTCCATGACGAGGCCTCAATAAGGAAGTTCACAACTGACCTAGAGATTGTTTACTGGCCTACAGAATTCTCCAAGGCCAATGGTATTGATGACTGGACAGACATTTTTCTTAACAAATTACTTAGACTATACAACAAACATTGTCCTATAAAAACGAAACAGATCACAAACAAACGGCTTGGTTGCCCATGGCTAACCAGCACCATTCTGAAATCCATTGACAAGAAACACCAATATGAAAAGCAATATAGACAGGGCTTAATACACAAAGATATTCTTAAACACTATTCATCAGTTCTCACCAAAGTAATAAAGAAAGCCAAACAACTATACTACTCCAGTAGATTCACAGACACTAGAGGAGATATAAAAAAGACCTGGAAAACACTCTCTCAGATTCTAGGGACCCACAAACTGAAAAAAAGCAAGAATATTGTCCTAACCTGTATTCCCTGGAACGCAGGAGGGAGAGATACATGATTATATACACCTGGAAAATCCTAGAGGGACTAGTACCGAACTTGCACACGAAAATCACTCACTACGAAAGCAAAAGACTTGGCAGATGATGCACCATCCCCCCAATGAAAAGCAGGGGTGTCACTAGCACGTTAAGAGACCATACAATAAGTGTCAGGGGCCCGAGACTGTTCAACTGCCTCCCAGCACACATAAGGGGGATTACCAACAGACCCCTGGCAGTCTTCAAGCTGGCACTGGACAAGCACCTAAAGTCAGTTCCTGATCAGCCGGGCTGTGGCTCGTACGTTGGTTTGCGTGCAGCCAGCAGCAACAGCCTGGTTGATCAGGGGCTGATCCACCAGGAGGCCTGGTCACAGACCGGGCCGCGGGGGCGTTGACCCCCGAAACTCTCTCCAGGTAAACTCCAGGTAACTAAACCTAATGAAACACCACTACATCCCACTGACACAGCTAACAAGATAAACGACTTCTTCTCAACCATAGGATCTAATCTCGCCAATAAAATCCCACATACTAATGCCCATGCCGGGGACTACCTAGATGGGAATTTCCCAAATTCCTTCTATCTTGCACCAACTGAGCCCTCGGAAGTCACCGAGATTATAAAGTCACTTAAAAACAACTCGGGGAATCTGTCTAATGTCCCACCATTACTGTACAAGCGAGCGGCCCATATCCTTTCGCATGCTATTTCATTACTTTTTAACAAGTCACTAGAAACTAGCACCTTCCCGAAACTACTCAAGATGGCAAGGGTTACACCAATACATAAAGGTGGTGACCCTACAGACTTAAACAACTAGGCCAATATCAAACTTACCATTGCTATCCAAAATCTTTGAGAAACTCGTGCACAGGAGACTATATTCATTTATAACAGCACAAAACATACTCAACCCCTGCCAATTTGGATTTAGGAAAAATAAAAGCACTAATGATGCAATCATAAAAATGCTAGATCTGCTTTACATAGCATTGGAAAATAAGGAATATCCACTAGGAATTTTTATTGACCTAAGAAAAGCTTTTGACACAGTAGACCATGACATCCTACTCCACAAACTTGACCATTACGGTATAAGAGGCCATGCGCTTGCTTATTTCAAATCTTACCTTACTAATAGGTATCAGTATGTTACCATTAAAGACACAGCATCAACAACACGGCCACTTGATACTGGAGTTCCGCAGGGAAGTGTCCTTGGTCCCCTGCTCTTCCTCATATGCATCAGTGATCTTCCAAACGTATCCCAACACCTGAAACCCATTCTCTTTGCTGACGACACGACTTATGTCATCTCTCACCCTAATCTTGCCACCCTCAACACCATTGTTAACGAGGAGCTGATCAAAATATCGACTTGGATGACAGCCAATAAACTTACACTTAACACTGACAAAACCTACTATATTATGTTTGGTAGCAGAGCAGGAGATGCGCAAATTAACATTAAGATCGACAACACTCTAATTACCAGACATAATGAGGGCAAATACCTAGGCCTATACCTTGACAACAACCTGAATTTCAGCACCCATATCCAACACATAACCCAAAAAGTATCCAAAACAGTTGGGATCCTCTCCAAGAACCAAAAAAGTATCCAAAACAGTTGGGATCCTCTCCAAGATACGATACTACGTGCCGCAAAATGCCCTTCTCACACTATACCACTCACTTATTTATCCATACCTCACCTATGCTATTTGTGCTTGGGGATCAACTGCAGCAACACACCTAAAGCCAATAAGAACCCAACAAAAAGCTGCAGTAAGAATAATCACTAAATCCCATCCCTGGCAACACACCCCCCCACTCTTCATAGATCTAAACTTACTCCCTGTTCAGTACATCCACACTTACTACTGTGCAATCTACATCTACTGGACCTTAAACTCCAATATCAACCTTGACCTAAAACGCTTTCTTGATAGTTGCGACAGAACCCACAGGCATAACACCAGACACAAACATCTCTACGACATTCCCCATGTCCGACTAAACCTTTACAAAAATTCAATGTATGTCAAAGGCCCTAAAATCTGAAACACCCTACCTGAGAACTCTAGAACTGCAGACACATTCATCACCTTCAAAACTACCATTAGAAAACATCTTATCTCCCTGATAAACCCCCTCAACTAACTACACGAATACCACCTGGTGGTTCACACTTACACTCACTCACCCATTTGACCATAAACAGAAATATTTATCTCGATCTTAAAATAATGAATCCTATGATACTCCAATACTGAAACTATGTACTGTGCCAAAACAAAAGCATTCACATTGCTAAACTCACAAATTAGTATTTAGTCACTTAGCCATAATACCAACTTGCCTCATAATTTGTAATATTTTAAAATAAAGAATTAAACTAAGTCTGCCCGAAATGCCTAGCCATGCTAGGCGTTCTAGTGGTACACTCTGTAATCATTATTTAACTACATGTAAACCACACAACAACCAAATTCTGTAAATTCAACATTGTAATCTTTATAGAGAATAATCTTTGAATTTGAATTTAAGAAAGGGCATAACGCTTAAGTTTATATCTGCTTGTAAATTTACAGTGTCCTCAGTGGATGACGCCTTAACGTCTTTTTTGATGAACGAGACACACACACATCACCTGGGTATCTTTATTGATGAAATGTTTGACTTGTGTGATAGACTTGCTAACTAGAATATGCCAGTGATGTTAATGCTGGAGACAGTTGAGAAGTAATTATGTATATGGTAGTCCCATATTACAGAATGGATATAAATGCACTGGAAAACATACAGAGGAGGATGACAAAGTTGATCCCATGTATCAGAAATCTTCCCTATGAGGATAGGCTGAGGGCCCCAAATCTGCACTCTCTAGAAAGACATAGAATTAGGGGGGATATGATTGAGGTGTATAAATGGAAAACAGGAATTAATAAAGGGGATGTAAATAGCATGCTAAAAATATCTAGCCTAGACAGGACTCGCAGCAATGGTTTTAAGCCGGAAAATTTCAGATTCAGGAAGGATATAAGAAAGCACTGGTTTGGTAATACAGTTGTGGATGAGTGGAAAAAACTCCTGAGTACAGTTATAGGAGCTAAGATGTTGTTTTAAAAATAGGTTAGATAAATACATGAATGGGTGTGGGTGGGTGTGAGATGGACCTGACTAACTGGTGCTACTGGGTCAGAACCTGTGCTCCTTCCTTAAGTGGAGGTGACCTGACTGGGTGGGCCATTGGTCAAAGTTGGGGGTTGACATGGACTTGCCCCACATGGCCCAGTAGACCTGCTGCAGTATTCCTTCTTTCTTATGTTCTTAAGGTGATGTTGAGTCCATCAACCACCTTGAAGTCAGGGCCATGATCAGACGTGGCAGTGGCTCAGGACCTGATCAACCAGGCTGTTACTGCTGACTGTACACAACCCAACACGAACCACAGCCTGGCTGGTCAAGTACTGATTTAAATGTATGTTCAAGTTCTCTTGACAGCCAGGGGAGTCTTGTAGACTTCCAGAGGTCTCTTGGTAATCCTCCCATATGTATGCCAGGAGGCTGTTGAACAGTCTTCGGCTCCTGACACATTGTATTTTCTGTGTATTCACGACACTCATGCTCATGTATGAAGGGTCTGATGTTGCAGTGAACTGTACTGTGACACACCAGGCTGCAGCCTCTAAGGTGATACACATACACACATCAGGCTGGAGCCTCTAGGGTGACACACACCAGGCTGGAGCCTCTAGGGTGACACACACACCAGGCTGGGTTATCTAAGGTGACACACTAGGCTGGAACCTCTGAAGTGACACACACCAGGCAGGAGCCTCTAAGGATGGTGAGAGTTGTTAATACATGACAGTGACTGAAGGTGCTGTCATAATAACTAGGAGAAATGTACCGGGCCAGCAGTGATTGTTGTTCTGGGCCAGCAGTGATTGTTGTTCTGGGCCAGCAGTGATTGTTGTTCTGGGCCAGCAGTGATTGTTGCACTGGACCAGCAGTGATTGTTGTACTGGACCAGCAGTGATGTACTGGACCAGCATTGATTGTTGTACTGGACCAGCAGTGATTGTTGTACTGGACCAGCAGTGATTGTTGCACTGGACCAACAGTGATTGTGGTGGTGCTGGATGGAGGTTGAGTGAAGACTCTCAACACCTGGATGATTGTACTTCACCTGCACTGTACCATGTCAGCTCTTTGACTTCACTTGTTCTTGTAGGCCTACTGACCAGTGCTGCACTGGTAGGCCTACCGACCAGTGCTGCACTAGTAGGTCCACTGACCGGTGCTGCACTTGCAGGCCTACCAACCGGTGCTGCACTAGTAGGCCTACCAACAGGTGCTGCAGTGGTAGTTCCACAGACCAATGCTGCACTTGCAGGCCTATCGACTGGTGCTGCACTAGTAGGCCTACTGACCAGTGCTGCACTTGTAGGTCTACCAACTGATGTTGCACTGGTAGGTCCACTGACCGGTACTACAATGGTAGGCCCACCTACCGGTGCTACACTGGTAGGCCCACTGACCTGTGCTCTGCTGGTAGGCCCACCAACCCGTGCTCTGCTGGTAGGCCCATTCACCGGTGCTGCGCTGGTGGGCCCACTCACCGGTGCTGCGCTGGTGCTGCGCTGGTGGGCCCACTCACCGGTGCTGCGTTGGTGGGCCCACTCACCGGTGCTGCGTTGGTGGGCCCACTCACCGGTGCTGCGCTGGTGGGCCCACTCACCGGTGCTGCGCTGGTGGGCCCACCCACCGGTGCTGCGCTGGTGGGCCCACCCACCGGTGCTGCGCTGGTGGGCCCACTGCTGCGCTGGTGGGGGCCCACCCACCGGTGCTGCGCTGGTGGGCCCACCCACCGGTGCTGCGCTGGTGGGCCCACCCACCGGTGCTGCTGCCCACCCACCGGTGCTGTGGGGGCCCACCCACCGGTGCTGCGCTGGTGGGCCCACCCACCGGTGCTGCGCTGGTGGGCCCACCCACCGGTGCTGCGCTGGTGGGCCCACCCACCGGTGCTGCGCTGGTGGGCCCACCCACCGGTGCTGCGCTGGTGGGCCCACCCACCGGTGCTGCGCTGGTGGGCCCACCCACCGGTGCTGCGCTGGTGGGCCCACCCACCGGTGCTGCGCTGGTGGGCCCACCCACCGGTGCTGCGCTGGTGGGCCCACCCACCGGTGCTGCGCTGGTGGGCCCACCCACCGGTGCTGCGCTGGTGGGCCCACCCACCGGTGCTGCGCTGGTGGGCCCACCCACCGGTGCTGCGCTGGTGGGCCCACCCACCGGTGCTGCGCTGGTGGGCCCACCCACCGGTGCTGCGCTGGTGGGCCCACCCACCGGTGCTGCGCTGGTGGGCCCACCCACCGGTGCTGCGCTGGTGGGCCCACCCACCGGTGCTGCGCTGGTGGGCCCACCCACCGGTGCTGCGCTGGTGGGCCCACCCACCGGTGCTGCGCTGGTGGGCCCACCCACCGGTGCTGCGCTGGTGGGCCCACCCACCGGTGCTGCGCTGGTGGGCCCACCCACCGGTGCTGCGCTGGTGGGCCCACCCACCGGTGCTGCGCTGGTGGGCCCACCCACCGGTGCTGCGCTGGTGGGCCCACCCACCGGTGCTGCGCTGGTGGGCCCACCCACCGGTGCTGCGCTGGTGGGCCCACCCACCGGTGCTAGACTACTTCATCTAAACATTCTTATATTTTTATTGGAATAATTTTCGTGAATATAACCATTTTTAAGCTATTGTTTGAGCTTCAGTAACCTTATCTTTAAAGCTACTATTGTTTTAGCTTCAATAACACTGTTATGTTCAAAGCTACTATTGTTTTAGCTTCAATAACACTGTTATGTTCAAAGCTACTATTGTTTTAGCTTCAATAACACTGTTATGTTCAAAGCTACTATTGTTTTAGCTTCAATAACACTGTTATGTTCAAAGCTACTATTGTTTTAGCTTCAATAACACTGTTATGTTCAAAGCTACTATTGTTTTAGCTTCAATAACACTGTTATGTTCAAAGCTACTATTGTTTTAGCTTCAATAACACTGTTATGTTCAAAGCTACTATTGTTTTAGCTTCAATAACACACTTGATAACTTCTTACATTCAGCTATATCTCTTGGCAGAGCTCTACTTTTTTATATTATTTCTATATATAAATATATCCTTGGTTAAGTTAATGTGTGTAGTTTTTTGGGGTTAATGTTTGTAGTTATTTCTTGGCTAATGTAATGTTTGTAGTTGTTTGAGTTAATATAATGTTTGTAGTTATTTCTTGGCTAATGTAATGTTTGTAGTTGTTTGAGTTAATATAATGTTTGTAGTTATTTCTTGGCTAATGTAATGTTTGTAGTTGTTTGAGTTAATATAATGTTTGTAGTTGTTTCTTGGCTAATGTAATGTTTGTAGTTGTTTGAGTTAATATAATGTTTGTAGTTGTTTCTGGGTTAATATAATGTTTGTAGTTGTTTCTGGGTTAATATAATGTTTGTAGTTGTTTGAGTTAATATAATGTTTGTAGTTGTTTCTGGGTTAATATAATGTTTGTAGTTGTTTCTGGGTTAATATAATGTTTGTAGTTGTTTCTGGGTTATTATAATGTTTGTAGTTGTTTCTGGGTTAATATAATGTTTGTAGTTGTTTCTGGGTTATTATAATGTTTGTAGTTATTTCTGGGTTAATATAATGTTTGTAGTTGTTTGAGTTAATATAATGTTTGTAGTTGTTTCTGGGTTATTATAATGTTTGTAGTTGTTTCTGGGTTAATATAATGTTTGTAGTTGTTTCTGGGTTATTATAATGTTTGTAGTTGTTTCTGGGTTAATATAATGTTTGTAGTTGTTTCTGGGTTAATATAATGTTTGTAGTTGTTTCTGGGTTAATATAATGTTTGTAGTTGTTTGAGTTAATATAATGTTTGTAGTTGTTTCTGGGTTAATATAATGTTTGTAGTTGTTTCTGGGTTAATATAATGTTTGTAGTTGTTTCTGGGTTATTATAATGTTTGTAGTTGTTTCTGGGTTAATATAATGTTTGTAGTTGTTTGAGTTAATATAATGTTTGTAGTTGTTTCTGGGTTAATATAATGTTTGTAGTTGTTTCTGGGTTAATATAATGTTTGTAGTTGTTTCTGGGTTAATATAATGTTTGTAGTTGTTTGAGTTAATATAATGTTTGTAGTTGTTTCTGGGTTAATATAATGTTTGTAGTTGTTTCTGGGTTAATATAATGTTTGTAGTTGTTTCTGGGTTAATATAATGTTTGTAGTTGTTTGAGTTAATATAATGTTTGTAGTTGTTTCTGGGTTATTATAATGTTTGTAGTTGTTTCTGGGTTAATATAATGTTTGTAGTTGTTTCTGGGTTATTATAATGTTTGTAGTTGTTTCTGGGTTAATATAATGTTTGTAGTTGTTTGAGTTAATATAATGTTTGTAGTTGTTTCTGGGTTATTATAATGTTTGTAGTTGTTTCTGGGTTAATATAATGTTTGTAGTTGTTTCTGGGTTATTATAATGTTTGTAGTTGTTTCTGGGTTAATATAATGTTTGTAGTTGTTTGAGTTAATATAATGTTTGTAGTTGTTTCTGGGTTAATATAATGTTTGTAGTTGTTTCTGGGTTAATATAATGTTTGTAGTTGTTTGAGTTAATATAATGTTTGTAGTTGTTTCTGGGTTAATATAATGTTTGTAGTTGTTTCTGGGTTAATATAATGTTTGTAGTTGTTTCTGGGTTATTATAATGTTTGTAGTTGTTTCTGGGTTATTATAATGTTTGTAGTTGTTTCTGGGTTAATATAATGTTTGTAGTTGTTTCTGGGTTAATATAATGTTTGTAGTTGTTTCTGGGTTATTATAATGTTTGTAGTTGTTTCTGGGTTATTATAATGTTTGTAGTTGTTTCTGGGTTAATATAATGTTTGTAGTTGTTTCTGGGTTAATATGTTTGTAGTTGTTTCTGGGTTAATATGCTTGTACTTGCTCAAAAGAACCCAGGTATAGATACTCAAAAATCTGGAAAAATAGGAATTAATGTACATTTTTTATGGATTCCAACACACATTGGATTACTTCATGAAGAAGATAATGTAGAATATGACTTTGGTGTATCAGTTTCTAAATAATGAAACTGAATGTTATATGAATGCAGTCAGAAGCCCTAATAGATCTATAACCCACTATGATAACATTAACGTAGATAATGGATCAACTTGCAGTGTGAACATTGATGTTGTAGGGACCAGACATAGTGTTGGTTACAAGTACTTCTGATGTTGTAGTAGCCAGGCTTACACTTGGTTACAAGTACTGACTGATGTTGTAGTAGCCAGGCTTACACTTGGTTACAAGTACTGACTGATGTTGTAGTAGCCAGGCTTACACTTGGTTACAAGTACTGACTGATGTTGTAGTAGCCAGGCTTACACTTGGTTACAAGTACTGACTGATGTTGTAGTAGCCAGGCTTACACTTGGTTACAAGTACTGACTGATGTTGTAGTAGCCAGGCTTACACTTGGTTACAAGTACTGACTGATGTTGTAGTAGCCAGGCTTACACTTGGTTACAAGTACTGACTGATGTTGTAGTAGCCAGGCTTACACTTGGTTACAAGTACTGACTGATGTTGTAGTAGCCAGGCTTACACTTGGTTACAAGTACTGACTGATGTTGTAGTAGCCAGGCTTACACTTGGTTACAAGTACTGACTGATGTTGTAGTAGCCACGCTTACACTTGGTTACAAGTACTTCTGATGTTGTAGTAGCCAGGCTTACACTTGGTTACAAGTACTTCTGATGTTGTAGTAGCCAGGCTTACACTTGGTTACAAGTACTGACTGATGTTGTAGTAGCCAGGCTTACACTTGGTTACAAGTACTGACTGATGTTGTAGTAGCCAGGCTTACACTTGGTTACAAGTACTGACTGATGTTGTAGTAGCCAGGCTTACACTTGGTTACAAGTACTGACTGATGTTGTAGTAGCCAGGCTTACACTTGGTTACAAGTACTGACTGATGTTGTAGTAGCCAGGCTTACACTTGGTTACAAGTACTTCTGATGTTGTAGTAGCCAGGCTTACACTTGGTTACAAGTACTTCTGATGTTGTAGTAGCCAGGCTTACACTTGGTTACAAGTACTGACTGATGTTGTAGTAGCCAGGCTTACACTTGGTTACAAGTACTGACTGATGTTGTAGTAGCCAGGCTTACACTTGGTTACAAGTACTGACTGATGTTGTAGTAGCCAGGCTTACACTTGGTTACAAGTACTGACTGATGTTGTAGTAGCCAGGCTTACACTTGGTTACAAGTACTTCTGATGTTGTAGTAGCCAGGCTTACACTTGGTTACAAGTACTGACTGATGTTGTAGTAGCCAGGCTTACACTTGGTTACAAGTACTGACTGATGTTGTAGTAGCCAGGCTTACACTTGGTTACAAGTACTGACTGATGTTGTAGTAGCCAGGCTTACACTTGGTTACAAGTACTGACTGATGTTGTAGTAGCCAGGCTTACACTTGGTTACAAGTACTGACTGATGTTGTAGTAGCCAGGCTTACACTTGGTTACAAGTACTGACTGATATTGTAGTAGCCAAGCTTAGACTTAGTTGTAAATACAGTGGACCCCCGCATACCATTGGCATCACATACCGTTTATTCCGCATACCGCTCACTTTAATCGCAAAAATTTTGCCTCGCATACCGCTCAAAAACCCGCTCACCGCTGTTCGTCCGAGACGCGTCCAATGTGCGCCTTAGCCAGCCTCACATGTTCCGCCAGTGGCATTGTTTACCAGCCAGCCTCCGCGGTAGCATCCAAGCATACAATCATAACATTTCGTATTATTACAGTGTTTTTGGTGATTTTATCTGGAAAATAAGTGACCATGGGCCCCAAGAAAGCTTCTAGTGCCAACCCTACAGCAATAAGGGTGAGAATTACTATAGAGATGAAGAAAAAGATCATTGATAAGTATGAAAGTGGAGTGCGTGTCTCCGAGCTGGCCAGGTTGTATAATGAACCCCAATCAACCATCGCTACTATTGGTGGTACAGCTGCTGCTGCTGCTGCACTGTCAGCTGCTGCTGCTGCTGCACTGTCAGCTGCTGCTGCAGCTGCACTGTCAGCTGCTGCTGCTGCTGTAGCATCGTCTGCTGCTGCTGTAGCATCGTCTGCTGTTGCTGTAGCATTGTCTGCTGCTGCTGTAGCATCGTCTGCTGCTGCTGTAGCACTGTTGTTGGTGTGGCTTATTGAGAATATACCAAGAAACAATTAACCCCAGAGGATTTTCCACCCAGGATAACCCAAAAAAGTCAGTGTCATCGAAGACTGTCTAACTTATTTCCATTGGGGTCCTTAATCTTGTCTCCCAGGATGCAACCCACACCAGTCAACTAACACCCAGGTGAACAGGGAAAAATGCCTGGAACTAGTGCTCATATTGGTGAATTTAAAGCCAGCAAAGGTTGGTTTGAGAGATTTAAGAATCGTAGTGACATACACAGTGTGATAAGGCCTGTTCTGGAAGAAAATGCCAAACAGGACCTACAGTACTCAGGAGGAAAAGGCACTCCCAGGACACAGTGTCTCATCAGTCATTGCTGCATCTTCAATAAAGGTAAGTGTCATTTATTCTTCATTTAGTAGACTAGTACATGCACAATATATACTGTGCATGTACTACTCTACTATTGTGCATGTATCCTTCTCTTTGTGTGTAGGAAAATGTATATTTCATGTGGTAAAATTTTTTTTTTCATACTTTTGGGTGTCTTGCACGGATTAATTTGATTTCCATTATTTCTTATGGGGAAAATTCATTCGCATACCGATTATTTCGCATACCAATGAGCCCTCTTGCACGGATTAAAATCGGTATGCGGGGGTCCACTGTACTGACTGATGTTGTAGTAGCCAGGCTGAGGCTTGGTTACAAGTACTGGCTGATGTAGTGGCCAGACTGAGGCTTGGTTACAAGTACTGACTGATGTAGTGCCCAGACTGAGGCTTGGTTACAAGTACTGACTGATGTAGTGCCCAGACTGAGGCTTGGTTACAAGTACTGACTGATGTAGTGGCCAGACTGAGGCTTGGTTACAAGTACTGACTGATGTAGTGGCCAGACTGAGGCTTGATTATAAGTACAGTGGACCCCCGCATAACGATTACCTCCGAATGCGACCAATTATGTAAGTATTTATGTAAGTGCGTTTGTACGTGTATGTTTGGGGGTCTGAAATGGACTAATCTACTTCACAGTATTTCTTATGGGAACAAATTTGGTCAGTACTGGCACCTGAACATACTTCTGGAGTGAAAAAATATCATTAACCGGGGGTCCACTGTACTGACTGATGTAGTGGCCAGACTGAGGCTTGGTTACAAGTCTCTGACCGCGGGTTCAATCCCGGCCGGGGTATGGTACTGACTGATGTAGTGGCCAGACTGAGGCTTGGTTACAAGTACTGCCTGATGTAGTGGCCAGGCTGAGGCTTGGTTACAAGTACTGCCTGTTGTAGTGGCCAGACTGAGGCTTGGTTACAAGTACTGCCTGATGTAGTGGCCAGGCTGAGGCTTGGTTACAAGTACTGCCTGATGTAGTGGCCAGGCTGAGGCTTGGTTACAAGTACTTCTGACAGTCTGACAGACACACAGATGATAATCACACCAAATACCAAGTATGTGGCCAGCTTTATGGTCACTATCTTGAACACTATATACTTAATTGTCCACTTACCAACAAATATACATAAGACAGTATAATAACATATGTGATACGTCAAAATATCTTATTAATGAAAATAAGATACCAAATATATTAAGCAAATTTGCTAAATTTGCTTGTAACAGATAAGTGAATTGTAGACATCAGTCCAGATGTGCTCCTGTAACCCTTTTGGGGGGCCTAGTTCCTAGGTCTATTATGTACCCATATGCTCTTGTGCTACCTTCCACAGGATGGATATGAGCTGCACAATAAACTAGCCACTGTTGTGGCAGTATCCCAAAAAATTCTTGTAGGTTAATATAATGTTTGTAGTTGTTTCTGGGTTAAAATAATGTTTGTAGCTGTTTCTGGGTTAATATAATGTTTGTAGTTGCTTCTGGGTTAATATAATGTTTGTAGTTTCTGGGTTAATATAATGTTTGTAGTTTCTGGGTTAATATAATGTTTGTAGTTGTTTCTTGGTTAATATAATGTTTGTAGTTGTTTGAGTTAACCCTTTTAATTGTTTCCTGGTTAATGTTTGTAGTTGTTACTTGGTTAATGCTTGTAGTTGTTACTTGGTTAATGCTTGTAGTTGTTACTTGGTTAATGCTTGTAGTTGTTACTTGGTTAATGCTTGTAGTTGTTACTTGGTTAATGCTTGTAGTTGTTACTTGGTTAATGCTAGTAGTTTTCTTGGTTTATATAATCTTTGGATTTATAATAATGGTTATAAAGATTTTTTAATATAAATGTTATTACAGTATAGTAGATATAGATATTACTACAGTGGATAAAAATAATATTACAGTACAGTAGATAATGAATTACTCAAATTCTTAAAGTAATGTGTAGCAATTACTTTATTGGTATCTTCAGTTATATTTCAGTATCTGATTAATATATTTACTTACATATTAGTAGAAATATAAATGTTACTTATGTTGTTACAGATGAACATTGTGTTTATTAAATGTTGATGTTTGACAGGTGCCACACTCCTTCGCCTTACATAGCTACACTACACCAACCATCTGTCATTACTGCAAGAAGTTACTTAAAGGTATGTTGATGCTACAGCCATCCACGAGAAGTTACTTAACCCTTTGACTGTCGCAAGCCCCTTTCTGAAACTGTCATTCTGTGTCGCAAAAGTTTTGGAAAAAAAAATTATTTTCCTCATGAAATGATAGAGAATCTTTTCCTGATGGTGATGACACCAAAAGTACGAAATTTGGTCAAAAACTCAGAATTACACTCCTGCGAAGTTAGCATTCTCGGTGACAAATATGTATCGGCAATTTCGCCGACTTTGAGCCCTGTTTTTGGCCAATTCTGTTGTTCCAGTTGACCAAACTCATAGCTATTTCTTTAGAACTCCATTTTTGCTATCAGTTGAGTACAAGAAACCACCCATTTACCAATTTGAACTACCCAGTAAAGTGGTCAGAAATTGGCAATTTGGCCAATTTCACGCAAATTAAAAAAGATGCAAATTTCAAAATAGGGTCCAGAATAAACAATGTAGACATTCTTGGCACTAAAATAACATAACCTCTGTTCATTAGTCATGTCTCTAGGTCCCTCTTATATTATTATTGCTTTCTATTTTGAGTTTTTATTCATACAAAATACAAAATTTACTGTTATGCAGACTAATGCATTATTGTAAAAATGGTATAAATAATATCAGTGCACTAGTGAAAGAATATTAGACTCCCCAGTTGACGTGTATTGGACGTGTGGTGTGATTTGCTTACTCCTGAACATTGGTAAAAATCGAACATTTCCGCTATTTTGAGCTCAATTTCAAGGTCGTTTTCATCATGAAAGTAATGAAAATCATCTCTATTTCTGTAATATGTTCTCCATTTTATGAGACCATGAAAATGAGAATACAATGATAAATACTATATGAAAATACACCTCGGTCAGCGATTTAATCCATAAAAGCGGTCAGTTTTTTATTTCTCATTACGCACTTTGTGCTGCAGGACTTTATGTGGTGCACACTGACCACACAAACCCATTCTCTCACATGTGGGCCTACCAGCTTTCTCCTGCTTGATTTGAAGCCGCTAGAATTTACGCCTATAAATACATCGGAAACAGTGGTGCGTAAGACGTATATATACGACGTAAACAGTCAAAGGGTTAAAGGTATGTTGATGCTGCACCCATCCACGAAAAGTTACTTAACCCTTTGACTGTTTCCGACGTATAAATACGTCTTATGAGCCAATGTTTCTGACGTATTTATACGCATAAATTCTAGCAGCTTCAAATCAAGCAGGAGAAAGCTGGTAGGCCCACATGTGAGAGAATGGGTCTCCATGGTCAGTGTGCACCATATAAAAAAAATCGGGGAGCCAGTGGTGCATTGTGGGAATGCCATTTCAGTTGTCCTTTTTCAGCATGTCTAGCGGTAAGAAATATGTGATTCCCCAGCAAATCTGGGACTCTTCTCTTCCCAAGTGATGCTCTAACACAGATGGAAGTGTCAGTGAAGATCAATTTCATGATTTGGAGGAGTTTGAGACCAAAAGCAATGGAGGAGGAGGAGGGGGAGGAAGAGGAGGAGGAGGAGGAGGAGGGAAGGAAGAGGAGGAGGAGGAGGGAAGGAAGAGGAGGAGGAGGAGGAGGAGGAAGAAGAAGATGTAATAATATTGTTCCCTTGAAGCAAGAAAAAAAAAAGTCCACCCCATGACAGTGACAAGATAAGGGGAGATAACATCTGATAAGAGCTGACTTTGATGAGCGTAAAGGAGGGTAATATTACATGACCATCGCCCTCCCTTTGTTTTTGCTGGTACACAAACATTTGTCTGTCTGTCTATTTGTCTGTCTGTCAAGCTCCCTGTCTGTCCATCTAGCTCTCTGTCTCAGAGAGAGCCACAAGACTGTGTCATCACGTTTACTCACATCTTCAAGCAGAGTATAGCACTTTGTCTGGATTTCTTGGGTTATCCTAGGTAATTTACACTATGTATACTTGTATTTATGTGTACCTGTGAGACAGAGATAGGCAAACAGATAGAAAGAGAGACAGATTGAAAGATATAGAATGAGGGAGAAAGATAATTAGATAGAATGGAGGAGGGGAAGCAGCATTCGACCCCATTGTTTTGACAGGCGGTAGGGGGAGTGACTAATGAGACAATATGTCACTTTGACAGCTGCCGACTTCTGACTCAAAACAATTATAAGCCACACACTCCCATACAAGACAAGGAGGAGGAGGAGGAGGAGGAGGAGGAGGAGGAGGATGAGGATGAGGATGATGATGATGAGGAGGATGATGAGGATGAGGATGATGATGATGATGAGGATGATGATGATGAGGATGATGATGAGGATGAGGAGGAGGATGAGGATGATGATGAGGATGAGGATGAGGAGGATGATGATGATGAGGATGAGGATGATGATGAGGATGATGATGATGAGGATGATGATGATGAGGATGATGAGGATGATGATGATGAGGATGAGGATGAGGAGGATGATGATGATGATGAGGATGATGAGGATGATGATGAGGATGATGATGAGGATGATGATGATGAGGAGGAGGATGATGAGGATGATGATGAGGAGGATGATGATGAGGAGGATGTTGATGATGAGGATGTTTGTTTGTTTGTTTGTTTTTGTAAACAATATATTGATAATTATGTTTGTGTGCTTATTGTGTTGTATACAACGAGTGTATATATATACATTGCACCTTACTTTGGTCTCATAGGCCACATAAGTTATGTGAAAAAATAAAATAGTGAAAAAAACAAAAAACCTTCAATTACAAGTAAACTAAAGTTTACCAGGTGAGCGGCAGTCGCCGCTGTTGCCATACACGGCTCATTTTCTGCAAACTTCACGGCTCTATATCTCGGTAAGTACCGATGGCAAAAATTTTTTTTTGGGACTAAAACACTCAGAAAAATAATCTTAACATTTTCATAAGAAAAAATAAATTTTTTTTTTTTGAATATTTGGCGACATAGAATGACAGTTTCAGAGAGGGGCCTGAAACAGTCAAAGGGTTAATTCTTTCACTGTCCAGATCCCC